>NW_024059342.1:52500-54613 GCF_016432855.1 Salvelinus namaycush | reverse complement strand
TAGAAGGGGCAAACTGCTGTCACTATACAGTATCTGACCTGTAGACGGGGCAAACTGCTGTCACTATACAGTATCTGACCTGTAGACGGGGCAAACTGCTGTCACTATACAGTATCTGACCTGTAGACGGGGCAAACTGCTGTCACTATACAGTATCTGACCTGTAGACGGGGCATACTGCTGTCACTATACAGTATTTGACCTGTAGACAGGCAAACTGCTGTCACTATACAGTATCTGACCTGTAGACGGGGCAAACTGCTGTCACTATACAGTATTTGACCTGTAGACGGGGCAAACTGCGGTCACTATACAGTATTTGACCTGTAGACGGGGAAACTGCTGTCACTATACAGTATTGACCGTAGACGGGGCAAACTGCTGTCACTATACAGTATTTGACCTGTAGACGGGGCAACTGCTGTCACTATACAGTATCTGACCTGTAGACGGGGCAAACTGCTGTCACTATACAGTATTGACCTGTAGACGGGCAAACTGCTGTCACTATACAGTATCTGACCTGTAGACGGGGCAAACTGCTGTCACTATACAGTATCTGACCTGTAGACGGGGCAAACTGCTGTCACTATACAGTATCTGACCTGTAGACGGGGCAAACTGCGGTCACTATACAGTATTTGACCTGTAGACGGGGCAAACTGCTGTCACTATACAGTATCTGACCTGTAGACGGGGCAAACTGCTGTCACTATACAGTATCTGACCTGTAGACGGGGCAAACTGCTGTCACTATACAGTATCTGACCTGTAGACGGGGCAAACTGCGGTCACTATACAGTATTTGACCTGTAGACGGGGCAAACTGCTGTCACTATACAGTATTTGACCTGTAGACGGGGCAAACTGCTGTCACTATACAGTATTTGACCTGTAGACGGGGCAAACTGCTGTCACTATACAGTATTTGACCTGTAGACGGGGCAAACTGCTGTCACTATACAGTATTTGACCTGTAGACAGGCAAACTGCTGTCACTATACAGTATTTGACCTGTAGACAGGCAAACTGCTGTCACTATACAGTATTTGACCTGTAGACGGGGCAAACTGCTGTCACTATACAGTATTTGACCTGTAGACGGGGCAAACTGCTGTCACTATACAGTATTTGACCTGTAGACGGGGCAAACTGCTGTCACTATACAGTATTTGACCTGTAGACGGGGCAAACTGCTGTCACTATACAGTATTGGATCTCTAGACAGTGTAGTGAATATTTCGATGTGATATTGAATGGACCTGAAGTGATCAGCACACACCCCATGCTGCTGAAAGATAGTGCTGTGTGTGTGGTGTGTGGTGTGTGGTTGTGTGTGGGTGTGTGTGTGTGTGTGTGTGTGTGTGTGTGTGGTGTGTGTGTGGTGTGTGTGTGTGTGGTGTGGTGTGTGTGGTGTGTGTGTGTGTGTGTGTGTGTGGTTGTGTGTGTGTGTGTGTGTGTGTTTGTCAACCGTACAGCTGTCTGAAATCCAGCCAGATGATAGCAGAACTGTAACGGCAACAAGTGTGCATCAGCTAAACCACCCGAACACACACACACACACACACACACACACACACACACACACACACACACACACACACACACAGGAGAGGCAGCAGATAGTGATGACAGGACAGGGGTGTGTATTCCTGGCTGGAGCTGATAAACTGACTCTAGTCTGGCCTTATTTAGTCAGACCACAATGCTGACACACCCCCTCTACACTATCTCACACCACCTAGCCACAGCAGCAGACACCACCCCCTCTACACGATCTCACACCATCGAGCCACAGTAGCAGACACCACCCCCTCTACACTATCTCACACCATCGAGCCACAGTAGCAGACACCACCCCCTCTACACTATCTCACACCACCTAGCCACAACAGACTCCACCCCCTCTACACTATCTCACACCATCGAGCATCAGCAGACACCACCCCCTCTACACTATCTGACACCATCGAGCCACAGTAGCAGACACCACCCCCTCTACACTATCTCACACCATCAAGCCACAGTAGCAGACACCACCCCCTCTACACTGTCTCACACCACCTAGCTACAGCAGCAGACACCACCCCCTCTACACTGTCTCACACCATCG
>NW_024059342.1:0-45000 GCF_016432855.1 Salvelinus namaycush | reverse complement strand
TCTGTCAGCTAGCTACTACATAATGATGTTTACAAATCCATTAACTAGCCACAGTGTTTATAAAGGCTGGTTATAACACTCTGTCAGCTAGCTACTACATAATGATGTTTACAGATCCATTAACCAGCCACAGTGTTTATAAAGGCTGGTTATAACACTCTGTTAGCTAGCTACTACATAATGATGTTTACAGATCCATTAACCAGCCACAGTGTAAATAAAGGCTGGTTATAACACTGAAGAACATCACAAAGCTAGTTTATAACATGCTTATAAGCAGACCTGGAAAAACCATAGTCTAGGGCCCAGAGTTTTTCCTGGTGAGGTCAGGCAGAAGAATACCTCCTGGCTATAAACACAAGTCATCTGGATCTTTGAAGATATGTGATGTGTGTTCAGTAAGTTGAAAGGGAAGAGCATAATATCCAAGACACATGACTTCAGGATACATAACAGCTAGTCATTCAATAAGAGCATGGAAGAAGGCCTAGCAGCCATAAATACAGTTTAAGGTCGACATCTGTGCCCCTGCAGAAATTCAAATTAGCATAATAAAAACATTGCCATAAAAATCTGTCAATTTAAGCTAGAGATGTTTTTTTGGGGGGGCATCTCAATCCCCCCAAATCCTCTGCACGGCGATGTCGCACTTCAGCATCTGAGGTGAAAGGTCACAGAGCTAGAGAGCTGTGTTTGTCAGACCATGAGACATTCTGAAAATCGGTCTTCTCACAAAAATCAGTTTGGGCTACACACTAATATGACCCCTGGAAAGATGAGACTAGCATGAACATGATGTGTTCTATCATGATGTGTTCAGGGTTGAGTACCGGGTGGTAGTCAGCTAGTAACAGTATCTAAGGTTCAGGGTTGAGTACCAGGTGGTAGTCAGCTAGTAACAGTATCTAAGGTTCAGGGTTGAGTACCAGGTGGTAGTCGGCTAGTAACAGTATCTAAGGTTCAGGGTTGAGTACCAGGTGGTAGTCAGCTAGTAACAGTATCTAAGGTTAAGGGTTGAGTACCAGGTGGTAGTTGGCTAGTAACAGTATCTAAGGTTCAGGGTTGAGTACCAGGTGGTAGTCAGCTAGTAACAGTATCTAAGGTTCAGGATTGAGTACCGGGTGGTAGTTGGCTAGTAACAGTATCTAAGGTTCAGGGTTGAGTACCAGGTGGTAGTCAGCTAGTAACAGTATCTAAGGTTCAGGGTTGAGTACCGGGTGGTAGTCGGCTAGTAACAGTATCTAAGGTTCAGGGTTGAGTACCGGGTGGTAGTCAGCTAGTAACAGTATCTAAGGTTCAGGGTTGAGTACCGGGTGGTAGTCAGCTAGTAACAGTATCTAAGGTTCAGGGTTGAGTACCAGGTGGTAGTCAGCTAGTAACAGTATCTAAGGTTCAGGGTTGAGTACCGGGTGGTAGTCAGCTAGTAACAGTATCTAAGGTTCAGGCTTGAGTACCAGGTGGTAGTCAGCTAGTAACAGTATCTAAGGTTCAGGGTTGAGTACCAGGTGGTAGTCGGCTAGTAACAGTATCTAAGGTTCAGGGTTGAGTACCAGGTGGTAGTCAGCTAGTAACAGTATCTAAGGTTCAGGGTTGAGTACCAGGTGGTAGTCGGCTAGTAACAGTATCTAAGGTTCAGGGTTGAGTACCGGGTGGTAGTCGGCTAGTAACAGTATCTAAGGTTCAGGGTTGAGTACCGGGTGGTAGTTGGCTAGTAACAGTATCTAAGGTTCAGGGTTGAGTACCAGGTGGTAGTCGGCTAGTAACAGTATCTAAGGTTCAGGCTTGAGTACCGGGTGGTAGTCGGCTAGTAACAGTATCTAAGGTTCAGGGTTGAGTACCGGGTGGTAGTTGGCTAGTAACAGTATCTAAGGTTCAGGGTTGAGTACCAGGTGGTAGTCAGCTAGTAACAGTATCTAAGGTTCAGGGTTGAGTACCAGGTGGTAGTTGGCTAGTAACAGTATCTAAGGTTCAGGGTTGAGTACCGGGTGGTAGTCGGCTAGTAACAGTATCTAAGGTTCAGGGTTGAGTACCAGGTGGTAGTCGGCTAGTAACAGTATCTAAGGTTCAGGGTTGAGTACCAGGTGGTAGTCGGCTAGTAACAGTATCTAAGGTTCAGGGTTGAGTACCAGGTGGTAGTCGGCTAGTAACAGTATCTAAGGTTCAGGGTTGAGTACCGGGTGGTAGTCAGCTAGTAACAGTATCTAAGGTTCAGGATTGAGTACCAGGTGGTAGTCGGCTAGTAACAGTATCTAAGGTTCAGGGTTGAGTACCGGGTGGTAGTCGGCTAGTAACAGTATCTAAGGTTCAGGGTTGAGTACCAGGTGGTAGTCAGCTAGTAACAGTATCCAAGGTTCAGGGTTGAGTACCAGGTGGTAGTCGGCTAGTAACAGTATCTAAGGTTCAGGATTGAGTACCGGGTGGTAGTCGGCTAGTAACAGTATCTAAGGTTAAGGGTTGAGTACCAGGTGGTAGTCAGCTAGTAACAGTATCCAAGGTTCAGGGTTGAGTACCAGGTGGTAGTCAGCTAGTAACAGTATCTAAGGTTAAGGGTTGAGTACCAGGTGGTAGTCAGCTAGTAACAGTATCTAAGGTTCAGGGTTGAGTACCGGGTGGTAGTCAGCTAGTAACAGTATCTAAGGTTCAGGGTTGAGTACCAGGTGGTAGTCGGCTAGTAACAGTATCTAAGGTTCAGGGTTGAGTACCAGGTGGTAGTCAGCTAGTAACAGTATCTAAGGTTCAGGGTTGAGTACCAGGTGGTAGTCGGCTAGTAACAGTATCTAAGGTTCAGGGTTGAGTACCAGGTGGTAGTCGGCTAGTAACAGTATCTAAGGTTCAGGATTGAGTACCAGGTGGTAGTCGGCTAGTAACAGTATCTAAGGTTCAGGGTTGAGTACCAGGTGGTAGTCGGCTAGTAACAGTATCTAAGGTTCAGGGTTGAGTACCAGGTGGTAGTCAGCTAGTAACAGTATCTAAGGTTCAGGGTTGAGTACCAGGTGGTAGTCGGCTAGTAACAGTTTCTAAGGTTCAGGGTTGAGTACCAGGTGGTAGTCAGCTAGTAACAGTATCTAAGGTTCAGGGTTGAGTACCAGGTGGTAGTCGGCTAGTAACAGTATCTAAGGTTCAGGGTTGAGTACCAGGTGGTAGTCGGCTAGTAACAGTATCTAAGGTTCAGGGCAGGGTACTAGGCGGTGGCTAGCTCATGTTTACTGTTTAACAGTCGGATGGCCTGGAGATAGAATCTGTTTTTCATTCCCTCTACCCCAGCTTTGATGCACCTGCACTGTCACTGCCTGCTAGATTGTAGCAGGGTGAACAGGAAACAAATTGAGCACCTGATGCAAATTACGTGTGATTTCAGTTCCGGGTGTCTGAGATGACTGACAAGATGACTGTGAAAGATTTGTCTGTGGAGTACAAAATGTTACTAACATTGAACTAGGTTTGTGATGACACAACTTTATGCTGCACATATTTACTAAACCCGCCAAAACAGCAATCAGTCTTCTGAGGGGAACACATTTGGATCCATCCTAAAAGGCACCCTATTCCCTATATAGTGCACTACTTTAGACCAGAGCCTATAGGGGGCTATAGGGAAGTGGCACCCACTATGATAATCAGTTCACCCGATCCCCCCATGATGCCTGATCAGAACAGTGCTGGGTGCTTGGCGGTGTCCATCGTCACGGTATGTCTTTATTACACACTGTACAGGCTGACCTGCTCTGGGAGCATCTGAGATATGGACAGAGAGTAGAGATCACAGAGAGCCCGCACACACACACACACACGCACGCACGCACACACACACACACACACACACACACACACACACACACACACACACACACACACACACACACACACACACTCACACTCACACTCACACACAGACACACTGAAGGCGGATCATAAATGTCCAGGACAAGCAGCAATAAACTGGTGGCGTCACACAAAACTGGCAGGTGTCTTCACTGACATTTTCAACCTCTCCCTGACCCAGTCTAATACCAACATGTTTCAAGCAGACCACCATAGTCCCTGTGCCCAAGAACACTAAGGTAACCTGTCTAAATGACTACCGACCCGTAGCACTCACGTCTGTAGCCATGAAGTGCTTTGAAAGGCTGGTCATGGTTCACATCAACACCATCATCCCAGAAACCCTAGACCCACTTCAATTTGCATACCGCCCCAACAGATCCACAGATGATGCATTCTCTATAGCACTCCACACTGCCATTTCCCACCTGGACAAAAGGAACACCTATGTGAGAATGCTGTTCATTGACTACAGCTCAGCGTTCAACACCATAGTGCCCTCAAAGCTTATCACTTAGCTAAGGACCCTGGGACTAAACACCTCCCTCTGGGTAGGTAACAACACATCCGCCACGCTGATCCTCAACACAGGGGCCCCTCAGGGTGCGTGCTAAGTCCCCTCCTGTACTCCCTGTTCACTCATGACTGCACGGCCAGGCACGACTCCAACACCATCATTAAGTTTGCAGACGACAACAGTGGTAGGCCTGATCACTGACAACGACAAGACAGCCTATAGGGAGGAGGTCAGAGACCTGGCCGTGTGGTGCCAGGACAATAACCTCTCCCTCAACGTGATCAAGACAAAGGAGATGATTGTGGACTACAGGAAAAGGAGGACCGAGCACGCCACCACTCTCATCGACGGGGCTGTAGTGGAGCAGGTTGAGGGTTTCAAGTTCCTTGGCGTCCACATCACCAACAGACTAACATGGTCCAAACAAACCAAGACAGTTGTGAAGAGGGCACGACAAAACCCATTCCCCCTCGGGAGACTGAAAAGATTTGTCATGGGTCCTCAGATCCTCAAAAGGTTCTACAGCTGCACCATCGAGAGCATCCTAACTGGTTGCATCACTGCCTGGTACAGCAACTGCTCGGCCTCTGACCGCAAGGCACTACAGAGGGTAGTACGGGTAGTGCGTACCGCTGCTACTCTCTGTTGTTATCATCTAGGCATAGTCACTTTAATAACTCTACCTACATGTACATATTACCTCAACCGTCTGGTGCCCCCGCACATTGACTCTGTACCGGCATCCCCCTGTATATAGTCTCACTATTGTTATTTTACTGCTGCTCATTAATAACTTGTTACTTTTTATTTTCTTATTCTTGTTCTTATTTTATTTATTTTTTAAACTTCATTGTCGGTTAGGGGCTCGTAAGTAAGTGACTAATACAATTCCATTTTGATTTGATTTGAAAAGCAGCGACGATGACGAATCAACTTTAGGGTCCACTGTCTCTTGTCACACTTCAATCACAACTGAGCTGAACCATCCAACTGGAGATCCATAGTGTAATGCTCCACAGAAAGAGCCAGGAGTTACGCGGTAACACTCCGCTAGCTGGTTGCACAGCCATACCAGTCATACCAGGCACACAGGGAGTGTAGGAAGGGCCTTTGATCTTGCGGATTCGAATGCCGTATACTAGTGTGTGAATTTACAGGTGTAACACACATTCCATCATACACATATTCTGTCTCTCACTCTGTCTCTCTCATACATACACACACACACACACACACCTCACCAACCTACCTGGAAGCTGCTATTTCCACCTTCGTCCTGGAGATGGCCGCTGCCCTCCGTGCCCCCTCCACGGCCCGGTCCACTTTCTCTTTGGTTTTGGGGTTCTTTAGAGGGATCAACTGCTTCCTTATTCCACGCACCAGCACGTTATTCTTGTACTTCCCTTCTTCCTTGTTCCCCTCGGGGAAGGTGGTGCAGCCGTAACCGTGGCGCTTGTTGTTCAGCCACTCCCCCTCGTACTTCATCCCGTTGGAACGTTCGCTGACGCCGAACCCGTTGCGCTTATCGTTCTTCCACTCCCCCATATATGTCTCGGTGGTGGTGGCATCCACGTGATCCTCCAATAGCAGGTCCTCTTCCGGCAGCTCTCCGTCGCCCAGGGAGATGGTGGAGTTGGCGTCTGCGTCGGAGGAGCTGATGCGGCTCATAGCGGCGTCGCTGCGTGCCGAACTCCTCTTGCTGGAGATGGACGACTTCGATTCGGACTTGTGTAGCCGACGGAGGCTCCCAAACAGCGACCCGCGGCGGAACAGACCCTTCTTCTTCCCGGTGACCACCTCGCTGTCCGAGTGGAAGTTGAGGACGAACCCGCCGCGGCCGCCGGTGGGCGTGTCACCCGAGAGGTCCTGGAGCACGGTGCCATTGCTCTGCTCGGAGCGTAGGGACGCTAGAGAGGTACGGAGCGGAGAACGGATCACCGTTGCCATGCCGTAGGGAACACTCTGGCGCACGCCATAACCGTGCCGCATCCCGCCCATCCACTGGCCCTGGTATGTACCTGGAGGAGAGAGGACAGTAGAGATGGGGGTGAATAGATTGATTGACTGATTGATTGGTTGATTGGTTGGTGGGTGGGTTGATCGATTGGTTGGTTGGTCGGTTGATTGAATGATCTTAACAGTATTGACTAAAAGCCACAATATAAGGCACAGAGAGAAACTGGCCCAACGCTCTCAATTAGGATACTAATGTCCTACAACAACATCAAGCTCATTAGACATTGATTAGATGGGAAGGTAACCCACCTGGTATCATAGATATTATTACTTACTGAGACATTGATTAGATGGGAAGGTAACCCACCTGGTATCATAGATATCATTACTTACTGAGACATTGATTAGATGGGAAGGTAACCCACCTGGTATCATAGATATCATTACTTACTGAGACATTGATTAGCTGGGAAGGTAACCCACCTGGTATCATAGATATTATTACTTACTGAGACATTGATTAGATGGGAAGGTAACCCACCTGGTATCCTGCATATCATTACTTACTGAGACATTGATTAGATGGAAAGGTAACCCACCTGGTATCATAGATATCATTACTTACTGAGACATTGATTAGCTGGGAAGGTAACCCACCTGGTATCATAGATATTATTACTTACTGAGACATTGATTAGATGGGAAGGTAACCCATCTGGTATCCTAGATATCATTACTTACTGAGACATTGATTAGATGGGAAGGTAACCCACCTGGTATCCTAGATCTCATTACATACTGAGACATTGATTAGATGGAAAGGTAACCCACCTGGTATCCTAGATATCATTACATACTGAGACATTGATTAGATGGGAAGGAAACCCACCTGGTATCCTAGATATCTTTACATACTGAGACATTGATTAGATGGGAAGGTAACCCATCTGGTATCCTAGATATCATTACTTACTGAGACATTGATTAGATGGGAAGGTAACCCACTTGGTATCCTAGATACCATTACTTACTGAGACATTGATTAGATGGGAAGGTAACCCACCTGGTATCCTAGATATCATTACATACTGAGACATTGATTAGATGGGAAGGAAACCCACCTGGTATCCTAGATATCTTTACATACTGAGACATTGATTAGATGGGAAGGTAACCCACCTGGTGTCCTAGATATCATTACTTACTGAGACATTGATTAGATGGGAAGGTAACCCACTTGGTATCCTAGATATCATTACTTACTGAGACATTGATTAGATGGGAAGGAAACCCACCTGGCGTCCTAGATATCATTACTTACTGAGACATTGATTAGATGGGAAGGAAACCCACCTGGCGTCCTAGATATCATTACTTACTGAGACATTGATTAGATGGGAAGGTAACCCACCTGGTGTCCTAGATATCATTACTTACTGAGACATTGATTAGATGGGAAGGAAACCCACCTGGCGTCCTAGATATCATTACTTACTGAGACATTGATTAGATGGGAAGGAAACCCACCTGGTGTCCTAGATATCATTACTTACTGAGACATTGATTAGATGGGAAGGAAACCCACCTGGCGTCCTAGATATCCTTACTTACTGAGACATTGATTAGATGGAAAGGAAACCCACCTGGCGTCCTAGATATCATTACTTACTGAGACATTGATTAGATGGGAAGGAAACCCACCTGGCGTCCTAGATATCTTTACTTACTGAGACATTGATTAGATGGGAAGGAAACCCACCTGGCGTCCTAGATATCATTACTTACTGAGACATTGATTAGATGGGAAGGAAACCCACCTGGCGTCCTAGATATCTTTACTTACTGAGACATTGATTAGATGGGAAGGAAACCCACCTGGCGTCCTAGATATCATTACTTACTGAGACATTGATTAGACGGGAAGGAAACCCTACATCATTATAGTTCAGACAGAACAATGGGAATCTGCAGAAACATAATGCATCTCAAATAGCACACTATCCCCTACATAGTTCCCTATTTTTAACAGAGCTCTATGTGCGGTGGTCAAAAAGTAGTACACTAAATAGGGAATAGGGTGCCATTTCGGGCAGCGGCCATACATTGCCTCAGTCTATCAGACTTAGCAGGGCTCCTGACTGATCTAATGAACAGCTCCAACAAATGGTCAGTTTAAACGGCAGGTAGCCTAGTGGTTAGAGTGTAGAGGCGGCAGGTAGCCTAGTGGTTAGAGTGTAGAGGTGGCAGGTAGCCGAGTGGTTAGAGTGTAGAGGCGGCAGGTAGCCTAGTGGTTAGAGTGTAGAGGCGGCAGGTAGTCTAGTGGTTAGAGTGTAGAGGCGGCAGGTAGCCTAGTGGTTAGAGTGTAGAGACGGCAGGTAGCCTAGTGGTTAGAGTATAGAGGCGGCAGGTAGCCTAGTGGTTAGAGTGTAGGGGTGGCAGGTAGTCTAGTGGTTAGAGTGTAGAGGCGGCAGGTAGCCTAGTGGTTAGAGTGTAGAGGTGGCAGGTAGCCTAGTGGTTAGAGTGTAGAGGCGGCAGGTAGCCTAGTGGTTAGAGTGTAGGGACGGCAGGTAGCCTAGTGGTTAGAGTGTAGAGGCGGCAGGTAGCCTAGTGGTTAGAGTGTAGAGGCAGCAGGTAGTGTAGTGGTTAGAGTGTAGAGGTGGCAGGTAGACTAGTGGTTAGAGTGTAGAGGCGGCAGGTAGCCGAGTGGTTAGAGTGTAGAGGCGGCAGGTAGCCTAGTGGTTAGAGTGTAGAGGCGGCAGGTAGCCGAGTGGTTAGAGTGTAGAGGCGGCAGGTAGCCTAGTGGTTAGAGTGTAGAGGTGGCAGGTAGCCGAGTGGTTAGAGTGTAGAGGCGGCAGGTAGCCTAGTGGTTAGAGTGTAGAGGCGGCAGGTAGCCTAGTGGTTAGAGTGTAGAGGTGGCAGGTAGCCGAGTGGTTAGAGTGTAGAGGCGGCAGGTAGCCTAGTGGTTAGAGTGTAGGGGTGGCAGGTAGACTAGTGGTTAGAGTGTAGGGGGGGCAGGTAGCCGAGTGGTTAGAGTGTAGAGGCGGCAGGTAGCCTAGTGGTTAGAGTGTAGAGGCGGCAGGTAGCCTAGTGGTTAGAGTGTAGGGGCGGCAGGTAGCCTAGTGGTTAGAGTGTAGAGGTGGCAGGTAGCCGAGTGGTTAGAGTGTAGAGGCGGCAGGTAGCCTAGTGGTTAGAGTGTAGAGGCGGCAGGTAGCCGAGTGGTTAGAGTGTAGAGGCGGCAGGTAGCCTAGTGGTTAGAGTGTAGAGGCGGCAGGTAGACTAGTGGTTAGAGTGTAGAGGTGACAGGTAGTCTAGTGGTTAGAGTGTAGGGGTGGCAGGTAGCCTAGTGGTTAGAGTGTAGAGGCGGCAGGTAGCCGAGTGGTTAGAGTGTAGGGACGGCAGGTAGACTAGTGGTTAGAGTGTAGAGGCGGCAGGTAGCCTAGTGGTTAGAGTGTAGAGGCGGCAGGTAGCCGAGTGGTTAGAGTGTAGGGACGGCAGGTAGCCTAGTGGTTAGAGTGTAGAGGCGGCAGGTAGCCTAGTGGTTAGAGTGTAGGGACGGCAGGTAGACTAGTGGTTAGAGTGTAGGGGTGGCAGGTAGACTACTGGTTAGAGTGTAGGGGCGGCAGGTAGCCTAGTGGTTAGAGTGTAGAGGCGGCAGGTAGCCTAGTGGTTAGAGTGTAGAGGCGGCAGGTAGACTAGTGGTTAGAGTGTAGGGGCGGCAGGTAGCCTAGTGGTTAGAGTGTAGAGGCGGCAGGTAGACTAGTGGTTAGAGTGTAGAGGCGGCAGGTAGCCGAGTGGTTAGAGTGTAGAGGCGGCAGGTAGCCTAGTGGTTAGAGTGTAGGGGTGGCAGGTAGCCTAGTGGTTAGAGTGTAGAGGTGGCAGGTAGCCGAGTGGTTAGAGTGTAGAGGCGGCAGGTAGACTAGTGGTTAGAGTGTAGAGGTGGCAGGTAGCCTAGTGGTTAGAGTGTAGAGGTGGCAGGTAGTCTAGTGGTTAGAGTGTAGAGGTGACAGGTAGTCTAGTGGTTAGAGTGTTGTAACTAAAACATTGCTAGATTGAATCCCCGAGCTGACAAAGTAAACAAATATGTCGTTCAGGCCCTGAACAAGGCAGTTAACCCACTGTTCCCCATTAGGCTGTCATTGTAAATATGAATTTGTTCTGAACTGACATAATAAAGTTTTTTTTTTTTTAAAGTGTACACTAACTTTTAGGGCTCTGGTCAAAAGTAGTGCACTATGAAGGGAATTTGGACTCAGCCAATGAGTATTTAGGTCATAATGGGTGGATAGATACCCTTAAACCTACAACATCAGTGGCTTGTAAATTATTTATATTTTGTTTAAATCTGCTGATGTTAAAAGGGATTAATAAATGCATGCAATTGATGGTGCACTGAGTGTACAAAACATTAAGGACACTTAATGAGTGGTAGATACTGCTAGGACTTCAACTGACCCATCAGGGTGGTAGATACTGCTAGGACTTCAACTGACCCATCAGGGTGGTAGATACTGCTAGGACTTCAACTGACCCATCAGGGTGGTAGATACTGCTAGGACATCAACTGACCCATCAGGCTGGTAGATACTGCTAGGACTTCAACTGACCCATCAGGGTGGTAGATACTGCTAGGACATCAACTGACCCATCAGGGTGGTAGATACTGCTAGGATATCAACTGACCCATCAGGGTGGTAGATACTGCTAGGACATCAACTGACCCATCAGGGTGGTAGATACTGCTAGGACATCAACTGACCCATCAGGCTGGTAGATACTGCTAGGACTTCAACTGACCCATCAGGGTGGTAGATACTGCTAGGACATCAACTGACCCATCAGGGTGGTAGATACTGCTAGGACATCAACTGACCCATCAGGGTGGTAGATACTGCTAGGACTTCAACTGACCCATCAGGGTGGTAGATACTGCTAGGACTTCAACTGACCCATCAGGGTGGTAGATACTGCTAGGACATCAACTGACCCATCAGGGTGGTAGATACTGCTAGGACTTCAACTGACCCATCAGGGTGGTAGATACTGCTAGGACATCAACTGACCCATCAGGGTGGTAGATACTGCTAGGATATCAACTGACCCATCAGGCTGGTAGATACTGCTAGGACTTCAACTGACCCATCAGGGTGTTAGATACTGCTAGGACATCAACTGACCCATCAGGCTGGTAGATACTGCTAGGACTTCAACTGACCCATCAGGGTGGTAGATACTGCTAGGACTTCAACTGACCCATCAGGGTGGTAGATACTGCTAGGACTTCAACTGACCCATCAGGGTGGTAGATACTGCTAGGACATCAACTGACCCATCAGGGTGGTAGATACTGCTAGGACATCAACTGACCCATCAGGGTGGTAGATACTGCTAGGACATCAACTGACCCATCAGGGTGGTAGATACTGCTAAGACTTCAACTGACCCATCAGGGTGGTAGATACTGCTAGGATATCAACTGACCCATCAGGCTGGTAGATACTGCTAGGACTTCAACTGACCCATCAGGGTGTTAGATACTGCTAGGACATCAACTGACCCATCAGGCTGGTAGATACTGCTAGGACTTCAACTGACCCATCAGGGTGTTAGATACTGCTAGGACTTCAACTGACCCATCAGGGTGTTAGATACTGCTAGGACTTCAACTGACCCATCAGGGTGGTAGATACTGCTAGGACTTCAACTGACCCATCAGGGTGGTAGATACTGCTAGGACATCAACTGACCCATCAGGGTGGTAGATACTGCTAGGACTTCAACTGACCCATCAGGGTGGTAGATACTGCTAGGACATCAACTGACCCATCAGGGTGGTAGATACTGCTAGGACTTCAACTGACCCATCAGGGTGGTAGATACTGCTAGGACATCAACTGACCCATCAGGGTGGTAGATACTGCTAGGACTTCAACTGACCCATCAGGGTGGTAGATACTGCTAGGACATCAACTGACCCATCAGGGTGGTAGATACTGCTAGGACTTCAACTGACCCATCAGGGTGGTAGATACTGCTAGGACATCAACTGACCCATCAGGCAGATACGGATTAGAACACAGGGATAGAACGTCTGAAATAGTGGAACTGATGGAATGTTGGGGTTTTGTGTTGATATCCTGGGAGAGAATGGAATGAATAACTATGACAACAGCTCCAAGGCAGATACGGATCTATGTAAGAGACTACAGGGAAAATAGTGGATATGTGAGGACTTCAACTGACCCATCAGGCTGGTAGATACTGCTAGGACTTCAACTGACCCATCAGGGTGGTAGATACTGCTAGGACTTCAACTGACCCATCAGGGTGGTAGATACTGCTAGGACTTCAACTGACCCATCAGGGTGGTAGATACTGCTAGGACATCAACTGACCCATCAGGGTGGTAGATACTGCTAGGACTTCAACTGACCCATCAGGGTGGTAGATACTGCTAAGACTTCAACTGACCCATCAGGGTGGTAGATACTGCTACAGTGCATTCTGAAAGTATTCAGAGCCCTTTACTTTTCCCCACCACCTTTTGTTACATTACAGCCTTATTCTAAAATTGACCAAAAAACAAATGTTTCAGGCTCTGTCAGGTTGGATGGGGAGCGTAGCTGCACATCTATTTTCAGATCTCTCCAGAGAAGTTTGATTGGGTTCAAGTCCGGGTTCTGGCTGGGCCACTCAAGGACATTCAGAGACTTTTCCCGAAGTCTGTCCTGCGTTGTCTTGGCTGTGTGCTTAGGGTCGTTGTCCTGTTGGAAGGTGAACCTTCGCACAAGTCTGAGGTCCTGAGTGCTCTGGAGCAAGTTTTCATCAAGGATCTCTCTGTACTTTGCTCCGTTCATCTTTTCCTCGATCCTGACTAGTCTCCCAGTCCCTGCCGATGAAAAACATTCCCACAGCATGATGCTGCAAACACCATGCTTCACCGTAGGGACAGTGCCAGGTTTCCTCCAGACGTGATGCTTGGCATTCAGGCCAAAGAGTTCAATCTCGATTTCATCAGACCAAAGAGTCTTGTTTCTCATGGTCTTTGGGCAAACTCCAAGAGGGCTGTCATGTGCCTTTTACTGAGGAGTGGCATCCGTCTGGCCACTTGACCATAAAGGCCTGATTGGGTGATGGTCTGAAGGTCTTAGAGTCAAATCAAATCAGACCTAGATATGGGTGGAGGTTTTAGCGGGTGGAATATTAGGACAATTGGAGTTTTACAAAGTTGCAGAATGTATATGTGGAGCGGTTAATAAAAAATATATACAAAAAATTGAATTAAAAATACTTCAAAAAATAAGAAAAAAAGGCCTGATTGGTGGAGTGCTGCAGAGATGGTTGTCCTTCTGGAAGGTTCTCCCATCTCCACAGAGGGATTTTTTTTTGATATTTTAACACTTTTTTTGTGTTACTACATGATTCCATATGTGTTATTTCATAGTTTTGATGTCTTCACTATTATTCTACAATGTAGAAAATTTTATATTTCCTAAAATGTCTCAAACCTGTCATTATGGGGTATTGTGATGTCATTATGGGGTATTGTGATGTCATTATGGGGTATTGTGATGTCATTGTGAGATTGATGATTGATTTTATGTCATACATTTTAGAAAAGGCTGTAAGGGTTAGAAGGTTACACTATATAGGATCACATGGCCAGATGTCCATGTCTTTATGAGTTGCCTTTGTAGTAGGAAATGTAGCTTAGTGATGTCACTAACGTACTACAGTACTTGGGGGATGAGGTATGTTTTGATAATATTAGATGGCATCAACAGGACTAATGTGACATAGTAAATTATGTGCCATAGAGAACACCAGTTAACAACAGTAATCAAGGTCCCTTGTGGGGACTCCTCGTCTGATCTGGGAATACTCATTGTGGGGCTAGCAGGGTCCATGCTATCTCCTCGTCTCATCTGGGAATACTCATTGTGGGGCTAGCAGGGTCCATGCTATCTCCTCGTCTGATCTGGGAACACTCATTGTGGGGCTAGCAGGGTCCATGCTATCTCCTCGTCTCATCTGGGACTACTCATTGTGGGGCTAGCAGGGTCCATGCTATCTCCTCGTCTCATCTGGGAATACTCATTGTGGGGCTAGCAGGGTCCATGCTATCTCCTCGTCTCATCTGGGAATACTCATTGTGGGGCTAGCAGGGTCCATGCTATCTCCCCGTCTCATCTGGGAATACTCATTGTGGGGCTAGCAGGGTCCATGCTATCTCCTCGTCTGATCTGGGAACACTCATTGTGGGGCTAGCAGGGTCCATGCTATCTCCTCGTCTGATCTGGGAATACTCATTGTGGGGCTAGCAGGGTCCATGCTAATTCCCCGTCTCATCTGGGAATACTCATTGTGGGGCTAGCAGGGTCCATGCTATCTCCTCGTCTGATCTGGGAATACTCATTGTGGGGCTAGCAGGGTCCATGCTATCTCCTCGTCTCATCTGGGAATACTCATTGTGGGGCTAGCAGGGTCAATGCTATCTCCCCGTCTCATCTGGGAATACTCATTGTGGGGCTAGCAGGGTCCATGCTATCTCCTCGTCTGATCTGGGAACACTCATTGTGGGGCTAGCAGGGTCCATGCTATCTCGTCTGATCTGGGAATACTCATTGTGGGGCTAGCAGGGTCCATGCTATCTCCTCGTCTGATCTGGAAATACTCATTGTGGGGCTAGCAGGGTCCATGCTATCTCCTCGTCTGATCTGGGAACACTCATTGTGGGGCTAGCAGGGTCCATGCTATCTCCTCGTCTGATCTGGGAATACTCATTGTGGGGCTAGCAGGGTCCATGCTATCTCCTCGTCTGATCTGGAAATACTCATTGTGGGGCTAGCAGGGTCCATGCTATCTCCTCGTCTGATCTGGGAATACTCATTGTGGGGCTAGCAGGGTCCATGCTATCTCCTCGTCTGATCTGGGAATACTCATTGTGGGGCTAGCAGGGTCCATGCTATCTCCTCGTCTGATCTGGGAATACTCCTTTGTTTACACAAGTCAGATCAAATGCTACATGCGCCGAATACAACAGGTGTAGTAGACCTTACAGTGAAATGCTGAATACAACAGGTGTAGTAGACCTTACAATGAAATGCTGAATACAACAGGTGTAGTAGACCTTACAGTGAAATGCTGAATACAACAGGTGTAGACCTTACAGTGAAATGCTGAATACAACAGGTGTAGACCTTACAGTGAAATGCTGAATACAACAGGTGTAGACCTTACAGTGAAATGCTGAATACAACAGGTGTAGTAGACCTTACAGTGAAATGCTGAATACAACAGGTGTAGTAGACCTTACAGTGAAATGCTGAATACAACAGGTGTAGACCTTACAGTGAAATGCTGAATACAACAGGTGTAGACCTTACAGTGAAATGCTGAATACAACAGGTGTAGACCTTACAGTGAAATGCTGAATACAACAGGTGTAGTAGACATCACAGTGAAATGCTGAATACAACAGGTGTAGACCTTACAGTGAAATGCTGAATACAACAGGTGTAGACCTCACAGTGAAATGCTGAATACAACAGGTGTAGTAGACCTTACAGTGAAATGCTGAATACAACAGGTGTAGTAGACCTCACAGTGAAATGCTGAATACAACAGGTGTAGTAGACCTCACAGTGAAATGCCGAATACAACAGGTGTAGACCTTACAGTGAAATGCTGAATACAACAGGTGTAGTAGACCTTACAGTGAAATGCTGAATACAACAGGTGTAGACCTCACAGTGAAATGCTGAATACAACAGGTGTAGTAGACCTCACAGTGAAATGCTGAATACAACAGGTGTAGTAGACCTTACAGTGAAATGCTGAATACAACAGGTGTAGTAGACCTCACAGTGAAATGCTGAATACAACAGGTGTAGTAGACCTTACAGTGAAATGCTGAATACAACAGGTGTAGACCTTACAGTGAAATGCTGAATACAACAGGTGTAGACCTTACAGTGAAATGCTGAATACAACAGGTGTAGTAGACATCACAGTGAAATGCTGAATACAACAGGTGTAGTAGACCTCACAGTGAAATGCCGAATACAACAGGTGTAGACCTTACAGTGAAATGCTGAATACAACAGGTGTAGTAGACCTTACAGTGAAATGCTGAATACAACAGGTGTAGACCTCACAGTGAAATGCTGAATACAACAGGTGTAGTAGACCTCACAGTGAAATGCTGAATACAACAGGTGTAGTAGACCTCACAGTGAAATGCTGAATACAACAGGTGTAGTAGACCTTACAGTGAAATGCTGAATACAACAGGTGTAGTAGACCTTACAGTGAAATGCTGAATACAACAGGTGTAGACCTTACAGTGAAATGCCGAATACAACAGGTGTAGACCTTACAGTGAAATGCTTACTTTTACAAGCCCTTGACAATGTAGTTTTAAGAAAAATAAAGTGTTAAGTAAAAAAACTTATAATAAAAAATGTGAAATAACAAATAATGAAAGAACAGGAGTAAAATAATAGTAGTGAGGTTATATACAGGAGGACACCTGTAGACTTAGATGTGTCTGTCAAACTTCTCTGGTCTCACGTTCAGCACCTGGTGAGGGGGTCAACACTGCTGATTGTGTAGGTTAGGATAATGAATGTTTTATATAGAGGACCGTGCAGATATAGGACACATCTTTATGGGATCTCAATACTGGTTGTTTACTGGCAGAAATTAATAGGCTTCAATATGAAAAACCTATTTTTAAGGTTTCAATCTTAGAATGTACCACGGATAGACCTATAGGCTAGGTGATAGTCCAGCTATAATGATCTAGATAGACACTCTGGCAGTATCTACGCTAGCCAGAGGGTTGCTCTGAACACGCTCTTTGACCTGATTTGACCCATTCCAAACACCACACACACACACACACACACACACACACAAACAAACAAACTCTCTACCTTCCATCACCCTGAGTACACTGTTACTGTCACATGTGCAGTATAAATCAATGGCTGAAAACGCGAGTTGCTGGTCACGGAATAACACAGGCAACTAATAGTCTGAGAGAGAGAGAGAGAGAGAGAGAGAGAGAGAGAGAGAGAGAGAGAGAGAGAGAGAGAGAGAGAGAGAGAGAGAGAGAGAGAGAGAGAGAGAGAGAGAGAGAGAGAGAGAGAGAGAGAGAGAGAGAGAGAGAGAGAGAGAGAGAGAGAGAGAGAGAGAGAGAGAGAGAGAGAGAGAGAGAGAGAGAGAGAGAGAGAGAGAGAGAGAGAGAGAGAGAGAGAGAGAGAGAGAGAGAGAGAGAGAGAGAGAGAGAGAGAGAGAGAGAGAGAGAGAGAGAGAGAGAGAGAGAGAGAGAGAGAGAGAGAGAGAGAGAGAGAGAGAGAGAGAGAGAGAGAGAGAGAGAGAGAGAGAGAGAGAGCCCACGCAGCGTTTTAAATGATGAACTGATGCTTCGATAAGTAACACATTGAATATGTCGTTAATCAATCAATCAAAATGATCGAGTGGAAGCTACTTATTATGGACGTTAATAAAATATGTTATGGCGCACGGTGACGAACATGTTCCCTTTGCGCGTAATGGAGCTAAAGTCAAAAATCCACAAATCTGTATAAATGTGAAAAGTTACAATCCGGTATTATCTCTATAATAACGCTATAATAAACCAACGCTATAGACAGTCACATCTCCGTTCTGTCTCTTCGTGAACCTTTTCGCACGCCAAACCACAACACATCACGACAGATCGCACTGGTTCACGGTTTAAAGAGACACACACAATATTCCCCCCCCCCCAAAAACAACATGCCAATCCGGTATAACAGTATAATGGTATATCTTACCACCGTCACCATAGGTCTCGATCCCATACCCGTCCTGTAGCCCGTTACTCCACGTCCCATCGTACCGGGCAGGTGTATTGTGACTCTGTCGGAGTCCATAGCGACCCTTGAATCCGTGGCTCCACTCGCCGCGGTAAGTCCACTTCCCTTTGGTTTCGACCCCAAGTCCATGCCGCTTCCCCTGGGACCAGTAGCCGTGGTACGTATTCCCGCTGGGCCAGGTGTACACCCCCACTATCTCAAAGCCGTGCGACCAGGAGCCGGCGTATTCGCCCTGGCCTTTTGGCCCGGTACAGATGCCATGTCCGTGGGCTTTTCCGTCCTCCCATCCTCCGCAGTATGTTCCTCCATCGTCGAAGTCGAACCTTCCGCCCGTCATTCAGAACAGCCGAGAAATGAAGCAGAACTCTACGGCCGTAGGCTGACTCAATGGTGTCGTGTTATTAACCACCCCCCCCCCCACCCAGAAGGGATCCAGCAGGGAACGGAGAGGTGGAGAAAACAGTGAGATGAGCCAACGAGAGGATGACTCTGTTTGCACAAGAAGTAAAAATAAACAAAAAACAGTGATGATGGTGGAGGTGGTGGTGGTCATGGGTAGTGTGTGTGTTCCAAGAGGTTGATATGTAAAGAGAAAAGAGTGTGTGATGTGATTAGTGTGTGTGTGTGTGTGTGTGTGTGTGTGTGTGTGTGTGTGTGTGTGTGTGTGTGTGTGTGTGTGTGTGTGTGTGTGTGTGTGTGTGTGTGTGTGTGTGTGTGTGTGTGTGTGTGGGTGGGTATGAATGGGGAGGGAAGTGTAATTTACCGGAGGCGCACGCTGTATCCTCCGCTGTGTGATAGCTCCGTCCCCCCTCTCACCCACTGATCACAGAGGGAGAGAGAGAGAAGCATCGAGTCGCTGAACAAGAAAGACACAGCCAATTGCCACGTCACGCCAGTAGAACCTCCCACCACCACCGCCCCCTCAGCTAATTATGAGGGTGGATGCACTCGAGCCATCTGAATTACGTGCCGCTGTTCACCACTAAATCATAGTTCAAATAGCGAACCCAACCGTCAGATAGCCACTGCAACTTTACCGCGACGCAACCTGCTGCTGACGCCGCCCGCAACCGGTGGTGGTGCCAGGACTTTTTTAAAAACGCGCGCCTCCTTCCTCGCACAGGTGTGTTCTCTGTACGGAACGGCTATTTAGGTGTGAGTGAACACGGGGATCAAATATAAATGTCCGATGTAGTCACAGTAAGATTGCTGAAGCTCTCAAAATGTTTCAATGAAAGAAAAAAAAAGACATTAATATGCCATATCGTTGTTGTA
Organism: Salvelinus namaycush; assembly: GCF_016432855.1. NCBI lineage: Eukaryota > Metazoa > Chordata > Actinopteri > Salmoniformes > Salmonidae > Salvelinus > Salvelinus namaycush. The sequence goes on along the minus strand of NW_024059342.1, from coordinate 25,569 downwards.
TTTTATGCTACTGCTTACTTTTCTTTTGTAAAAGGTGTATTTAAGTCACGTTATTACATTCCTCAACCTAGAATTGTACCCTTTAAGAACAGCCTCCAGTGTAATTTCTGCCATTTGAAATGTAACGAGGTCAATATAACGATATAATTCTACACAACGTGATTAATCAATCAGTTTGGACATGATGAAAATATATTGACTTCCATGGAATGGAAACTATTAATTTAGTCATTACACTAACTGACAATATCACAAATCAAAGAGCTCGACAGATTGGACAAAGGGAATGGATAGACTAACAGCGACCTCTGCTGGTGGCTGGAAGCAATGGGTGACACACTTGTTACAGAACGGAGTTTAATACGCATAGGACTTCTGTATGGGGTGGACTCTAACAACCTCAAGCGAGGATTTATCAAAAATGACAGTCCACTTTCTGGAACACGTTTTTCTTGCTATTTTATTAGACGCGTAGCAAAAAAACTAAACAAATAGTCTACGTTGCATAACCTACAGTATAACCAAACAGGGCTTCAACAACACAGGCTTACATAATAGGCTATATAGTCATTACATAGCCTACTCGGAAGTTGTGATCGTTTGAGAGGAACGATGTTCATTCATAGGTCGCTCTGGATAAGATAAGTTAGATAAGTTAGATAAGTTTGCTTCAGCAAACTGCCCCAAAAATGTGAAATGTAAATCTCTTATTCATTCAGCATCAATGATGAATCTCAGAGGGGTTTGATGCCGTCCGATGAGGCAGCGAGCGGACGCCTGGATTAACCGTCCCAAACGCAACACAGCGACAGATAGCTAAAATGGCGTCGGAGGAAAATAGCGCTGATTCTCAGCATGAGAAATAAATCCTCATCAACGCGGGTTATGTTCAGGAGGTAAAGCAAGAGAGCCGAGTTGTCACTGAAAGCACCAATGCCACACCATCCAAACTGACATTGTATGATTGGACACGGTCCTTCAATTATCAGAAGGTGAGTGTTTCAGCACCATGCGGTTTCAGAAGATCCGCCATGGACAGCTCCTCAAGGGCAGCCTATCAGGTGGTGAGTTACGTAACTATGCTACGTTTATCAACATGCTAATCAAAATAACACTGATTTCTAGATTTACCATTTTTTTGTTCACGAACCCTTTATGCAAGAAATAATGCTTGCAAGAACTAGAAATCAATCAATAATTGTTGACATTTTGTTGGTTTAGATTGTCAGCAAGACAAAGGAGCTGATGGTGGACTACAGGAAACAGATGGCTGAGCACGCTCCCATTAACATAGAGGGGGCTGTACTGGAGCAAGTGGAAAGTTTGAAGTTCCTTGGTGTCCACCACAGGAGGTTGGTGACATCTTAATTGGGGAGGACAGGCTTGTGGTAATGGCTGGAGCGGAATCAGTGGAATGGTATCAAACACATCAAACATCAAACTCATGGTTTCCATGTGTTTGATGCCGTTCCATTCAGTCCGTTCCAGCCATTATGCATGAGCCGCCCTCCCCTCAACAGCCTCCTGTGACGTCCACATCACTAAGGATCTATCATGGTCCACACACACCAACACAGTAGTGAAGAGGGTACAGAAACCCCAACCTCTTCCTCCTCAGGAGACTGAAGAGATTCGGCACGGGCCCTCAGATCCTCAAAAAGTTCTACAGCTGCACCATCGAGAGCATCCTGACCTGCTGCGTCTCCACTTGGTGTGGCAACTGTTTTACATCCGACTGCAAGGCATTACAGAGGGTAATGCATACGGCCCCAGTACGTCACTGGGGCCAAGTTCCCTACCATCTAGGAGCCCTATACCAAGCTGTGTCAGAGGAAGGGCCCCAGAAATGGTCAAAGACTCCAGCCACTCAAGTCCTAGACTGTTCTCTCTGCTACCGAATGCAAGCAGTACCGATGCACCAAATCTGGTACCAACAGGACCCTGAACAGCTTCTACCCCCAAGACATAAGACTGATAAATAGTTAGTTACATAGCTACCAGCACTATCTGTATTGACCCTTCTGCACTATATGTTTTGCATTTACATTTACATTTAAGTCATTTAGCAGACGCTCTTATCCAGAGCGACTTACAAGTACATACATTCATACTTTTTTGTACTGGCCCCCCGTGGGAAATGAACCCACAACCCTGGCGTTGCAAGCGCCATGCTCTACCAACTGAGCTACACGGGGCCAACATGTGTTACTGTTACTGTTTATTATCTATGGTGCTGCCGAGTCACTTTATTCCTACCAACAGTATATGTACTATACATATCTACCTTAATTACCTCGTACCTCTACATATGGACTCAGTACTGGTACCCTCAGTCGTGGTACCCCTCCTAGTTATCATTACTCAGTACTGGTACCCTGTGTATATAACCTAGTTATCATTACTCAGTACTGGTACCCTGTGTATATAGCCTAGTTATCATTACTCAGTACTAGTACCCTGTGTATATAGCCTAGTTATCATTACTCAGTACTGGTACCCTGTGTATATATCCTAGTTATCATTACTCAGTACTGGTACCCTGTGTATATATCCTAGTTATCATTACTCAGTACTGGTACCCTGTGTATATATCCTAGTTATCATTACTCAGTACTGGTACCCTGTGTATATATCCTAGTTATCATTACTCAGTACTGGTACCCTGTGTATGTAACCTAGTTATCATTACTCAGTACTGGTACCCTGTGTATATAACCTAGTTATCATTACTCAGTACTGGTACCCTGTGTATATAACCTAGTTATCATTACTCAGTACTGGTACCCTGTGTATATAACCTAGTTATCATTACTCAGTACCAGTACCCTGTGTATATAACCTAGTTATCATTACTCAGTACTGGTACCCTGTGTATATAACCTAGTTATCATTACTCAGTACTGGTACCCTGTGTATATAGCCTAGTTATCATTACTCAGTACTGGTACCCTGTGTATATATCCTAGTTATCATTACTCAGTACTGGTACCCTGTGTATATATCCTAGTTATCATTACTCAGTACTGGTACCCTGTGTATGTAACCTAGTTATCATTACTCAGTACTGGTACCCTGTGTATATAACCTAGTTATCATTACTCAGTACTGGTACCCTGTGTATATAACCTAGTTATCATTACTCAGTACTGGTACCCTGTGTATATAACCTAGTTATCATTACTCAGTACCGGTACCCTGTGTATATAACCTAGTTATCATTACTCAGTACTGGTACCCTGTGTATATAACCTAGTTATCATTACTCAGTACCGGTACCCTGTGTATATAACCTAGTTATCATTACTCAGTACTGGTACCCTGTGTATATAACCTAGTTATCATTACTCAGTACTGGTACCCTGTGTATATAGCCTAGTTATCATTACTCAGTACTGGTACCCTGTGTATATAACCTAGTTATCATTACTCAGTACTGGTACCCTGTGTATATAACCTAGTTATCATTACTCAGTACTGGTACCCTGTGTATATAACCTAGTTATCATTACTCAGTACTGGTACCCTGTGTATATAACCTAGTTATCATTACTCAGTATTGGTACCCTGTGTATATAACCTAGTTATCATTACTCAGTACTGGTACCCTGTGTATATAATCTAGTTATCATTACTCAGTACTGGTACCCTGTGTATATATCCCAGTTATCATTACTCAGTACTAGTACCCTGTGTATATAGCCTAGTTATCATTACTCAGTACTGGTACCCTGTGTATATAATCTAGTTATCATTACTCAGTATTGGTACCCTGTGTATATATCCTAGTTATCATTACTCAGTACTAGTACCCTGTGTATATAGCCTAGTTATCATTACTCAGTACTGGTACCCTGTGTATATAACCTAGTTATCATTACTCAGTACTAGTACCCTGTGTATATAGCCTAGTTATCATTACTCAGTACTGGTACCCTGTGTATATAGCCTAGTTATCATTACTCAGTACTGGTACCCTGTGTATATAATCTAGTTATCATTACTCAGTACTAGTACCCTCTGTATATAGCCTAGTTATCATTACTCAGTACTGGTACCCTGTGTATATAACCTAGTTATCATTACTCAGTACTGGTACCCTGTGTATATAACCTAGTTATCATTACTCAGTACTGGTACCCTGTGTATATAACCTAGTTATCATGACTCAGTACTGGTACCCTGTGTATATATCCTAGTTATCATTACTCAGTACTGGTACCCTGTGTATATAGCCTAGTTATCATTACTCAGTACTGGTACCCTGTGTATATAACCTAGTTATCATTACTCAGTACTGGTACCCTGTGTATATAACCTAGTTATCATTACTCAGTACTAGTACCCTGTGTATATAACCTAGTTATCATTACTCAGTACTGGTACCCTGTGTATATAACCTAGTTATCATTACTCAGTACTGGTACCCTGTGTATATAGCCTAGTTATCATTACTCAGTACTGGTACCCTGTGTATATAACCCAGTTATCATTACTCAGTACTGGTACCCTGTGTTTATAGCCTAGTTATCATTACTCAGTACTGGTACCCTGTGTATATAACCTAGTTATCATTACTCAATGACTCAGTACTGGTACCCTGTGTATATAACCTAGTTAGCATTACTCAGTACTGGTACCCTGTGTATATAACCTAGTTATCATTACTCAGTACTAGTACCCTGTGTATATAGCCTAGTTATCATTACTCAGTACTGGTACCCTGTGTATATAACCTAGTTAGCATTACTCAGTACTGGTACCCTGTGTATATAACCTAGTTATCATTACTCAGTACTGGTACCCTGTGTATATAGCCTAGTTATCATTACTCAGTACTGGTGCCCTGTGTATATAACCTAGTTATCATTACTCAGTACTGGTACCCTGTGTATATAGCCTAGTTATCATTACTCAGTACTGGTACCCTGTGTATATAGCCTAGTTATCATTACTCAGTACTGGTACCCTGTGTATATAACCTAGTTATCATTACTCAATGACTCAGTACTGGTACCCTGTGTATATAATCTAGTTATCATTACTCAGTACTGGTACCCTGTGTATATAACCTAGTTATCATTACTCAGTACTGGTACCCTGTGTATATAACCTGGTTATCATTACTCAGTACTGGTGCCCTGTGTATATAACCTAGTTATCATTACTCAGTACTGGTACCCTGTGTATATAACCTAGTTATCATTACTCAGTACTGGTACCCTGTGTATATAGCCTAGTTATCATTACTCAGTACTAGTACCCTGTGTATATAACCTAGTTATCATTAATCAATACTGGTACCCTGTGTATATATCCTAGTTATCATTACTCAGTACTGGTACCCTGTGTATATAACCTAGTTATCATGACTCAGTACTGGTACCCTGTGTATATAACCTAGTTATCATTACTCAGTACTGGTACCCTGTGTATATAACCTAGTTATCATTACTCAGTACTGGTACTCTGTGTATATAGCCTAGTTATCATTACTCAGTACTGGTACCCTGTGTATATAGCCTAGTTATCATTACTCAGTACTGGTACCCTGTGTATATAACCTAGTTATCATTACTCAGTACTGGTACCCTGTGTATATAGCCTAGTTATCATTACTCAGTACTGGTACCCTGTGTATATAACCTAGTTATCATTACTCAGTACTGGGACCCTGTGTATATAGCCTAGTTATCATGACTCAGTACTGGTACCCTGTGTATATAGCCTAGTTATCATTACTCAGTACTGATACCCTGTGTATATAGCCTAGTTATCATGACTCAGTACTGATACCCTGTGTATATAACCTAGTTATCATTACTCAGGACTGATACCCTGTGTATATAGCCTAGTTATCATGACTCAGTACTGATACCCTGTGTATATAACCTAGTTATCATTACTCAGGACTGGTACCCTGTGTATATAGCCTAGTTATCATTACTCAGGACTGGTACCCTGTGTATATAGCCTAGTTATCATTACTCAGTACTGGTACCCTGTGTATATAACCTAGTTATCATTACTCAGTACTGGTACCCTGTGTATATAGCCTAGTTATCATTACTCAGTACTGGTACCCTGTGTATATATCCTAGTTATCTTTACTCAGTACTGGTACATATAATGGGGGTCCTATGAACCCAGTTATTACATATAATGGGAGTCCTATGAACTCTTGGCAGAATCTTATATTACATATATTTCACCTTGTTGCAGGTGATTAGTTGTCTTGCTTCGAGCACAGCCTTTGTCCAATTTGTAATTTCTGGGCCTCTTCCCAGCTCCGTTTCCCATAATCTAATCAGAGCACTTGAATGACTTGTGTATAGCAACATAACATGAAAAAAATTATTTGTTACGGTCTTTTAGCTTTCAACAGGAGATTGTCCGCTGGGGTTCGTATTGGGTTCTGTGGGGGAGCACCATCTTGGATTCTATAAAATGTTTTACTTGCAGATACTATCACGACTCATGATATGACCCAGATGCAGAGACAGGACACGGAAGTTCCAGTTCTCAGATAATTTATGATAACACAGAGGGCAGGCAAAGGGAAGGTCGAGGACAGGCAGAAATTCATAAACCAGGTCAGAATCAGGCAGGTACAGAACGGCAGGCAGGGTCAGGCTCGGGGTCAGGGTCAGGGTCAGGGTCAGGGTCAGGGCAGAAAGGTCAGAATCGGAAAAGCTAGAAACAAAAACTAGAGAGTAAGGAAAACCAGGAAACACGCTGGGACGACCTGACAAAACAGACCAACTGGCAACAGACCAACTGGCAACAGACCAACTGGCAAAAAACACAGGTATAAGTACACAGGGGATAATGGGGGCAAATGGGAGACACCTGGTGGTGTCCATAATGTCCATCATTTTTATGATTTTTTGTTGAATTGCTCACCAGTTTCACCGGAAGTTGTCCCGCCAGCGGGGACAACTAGCCCTAAGAAGTTTTAAGCAGAGACGAAAAGTAATCCTTTCTCTGAAGGTGTTTGCAAATATCTCTCCAGATCTTAAAGGTACTGTTGAGAATCGGGTTATGTTTTCAATTCTGTGTTGACTGAGTTTCTGTCACCAGTCATAACCACTGATTAATGACTATGTAGATGTGAGGCAGGAGTCCTTTTCTGACCCAATTAGAGCAATGTTGATCTCTGAGCCATTCTGCAGTTATGCGAGCATGACATGCCCAGTTATAAAATAGCAAATTAGATAGTGCCAGGCCACCTAAATTATATGGTAGCTGCAGTGTGCTAATTTTCCACCTTGGTCGTTTTCTGTACCACGTGAAGTCTGAGAGGTATTTATTTGAGGTCATTAAAAGTATTTTTCATTATATATAATGGCACCCTCTGGAGAGGATAAAGTCTGGGGGAAACATTCATTTGAATTCAATTAATTCTACCCAAACGTGATATTGGCAGGTCCGTCCATCTGTCTAAAGTCTTCCTTATCTGTACAGGTGCAAAGTTGCTGTTACTCCAGTCCTCGAGGGCCTGATTAGTGTCACAGTTTAACCCCAGGTAGACAGATTGTGAAGTTTAATTTTCATGTGGTGCATAAATTGATCCCTGCTGAACACGCTCGCCGTAAAGAAAACCAGTAACAATCACATAGCTACCTTCAGAATCTTTAACAATCTTATCCTGTGTAAAAGGTCGATTTTTGTGGATAAGAATGGCAGCTCCTCTGCTTTTAATAAACACTTTACCTATCAAGTCTCTCTTTTCATTTCTCATGTTCCAATCCAGTCAGATGTGTCTCCTGTACAGTAGCTGATAGGCAAATTAATTCCTTTCAAATTAATAATAGTTATCTTGAAATCAGTCATAGAAGTTTGTTGTTGTTACAGGATTTGCAACGAGAAGTGAGAGTGCATTGAGAACCATCTGAGAGTATTTCACACATTTGGACAACATTAAAATAAAATAAAAATATAAACAAACCATATACATCCAACATTACATAACGAACATTTGAATCAGTACGTGATAGTGAAGGAGGCTAAGCCGCGGGGAGGTGGAGTCATGAAAATTAAAATGCCTCAGTGCATTGAACGGTTTCGGAAAGAATAAGGGTTTTTATTTTCAAGACTCAACCTCCCCCGAAACCTCCCAATCTTCCCCACTCTAAACTTAAATGATGTTCAATTGGTATGAATGTCACGCCCTGACCATAGATTGCTTTGTATGTTTCTATGCTTAGTTTGGTCAGGGTGTGATGTGGGTGGGCATTCTATATTGTATGTCTAGGTTGTCTATTTCTGTGTTTGGCCTGGTGTGGTTCCCAATCAGAGGCAGCTGTCTATCGTTGTCATATCCCAGATATGTTCCAATACACACCGAACCAAGAATAACATTTCACAAGACTTTAATACGTACTCTACTTACAGATGTAGGATCTTAATTTGAGCTAGTTTGCTACAGCAGGAAAACAATCCTGCAGCAACAGGACATGTGAACTATTATGTGGATTGTAATTAATGGAACTTTTTTGAAGGTGTTTAAACATTGTTCGTTAGGCAAATCAAGTCTGACTTTTTAATGTGGAAATTACCAACTTTAGAAGCTTTCACCAACCTTAAATAAACTACGAGTTTGCATTTTTTAGCAACAAAAGAGTGATCAAATTAAGATCCCACATCTGTAGCTAATATCAGAGCTATCTGAACTGTCCTAGCTACATTCCCCTGGCCACTAGGTGGTGGTGTTTCCTCACCAAACCCTCTCCTAGTTACATTCCTCACCAAACCCTCTCCTAGTTACATTCCTCACCAAACCCTCTCCTAGTTACATTCCTCACCAAACCCTCTCCTAGTTACATTCCTCACCAAACCCTCTCCTAACTACATTCCTCACCAAACCCTCTCCTAGCTACATTCCTCACCAACCCTCTCCTAGCTACATTCGTCACCAAACCCTCTCCTAGTTACATTCGTCACCAAACCCTCTCCTAGTTACATTCCTCACCAAACCCTCTCCTAGTTACATTCCTCACCAAACCCTCTCCTAGTTACATTCCTCACCAAACCCTCTCCTAGCTACATTCCTCACCAACCCTCTCCTAGCTACATTCCTGTCACGAACCGGCTCAAAGCCCGTAACAAAAGGGAGACAACGTGGAGAAAAGGAGTAACAAAATATATATTTATTTACTAAAGTAACTAAGTATAATATACCATGGTGTGTGTAATCAGTAATCAGTAGTGTAAGTGAGTGTTTTGCATGCATGAATGTGATAATGCAGGGTGTTGAAAGATGCTAAAACAAACAACCAAAAAACCACCAAGAAACACAAACAAATCTTATCAAGGTGTCTGCCTGGAGAGAGTCTCCTCCATGAATGGGGAAGTGGTGCATTTATCCTATGACAGTGGGCCCAGGTGTTTCCCATGTAGCTGACGACCCTCCCAACTCCGCCCACCGGCATCCTAATAAGGAAACAAAAACAAAGAGAGAATACGGCAGACAGAGTGGGAGGGTCGTCACATTCCCCCCCATAAAACCGGGGACCAACAAGGACCCCGGAACAACATACCAGCCTCTGCGTCCCAAATTGATGAAGGGTTACGTGCACACTTCCAATTTGCCCCACCCAACCTCCTCCTCCCCAGACCTCAGCAACCTTTGCGCACGGGAAGCAATATTTAAGAGGAAAGACTCCCCAGACCTCAGCAACATTAGTGCATAGGAAGCAACATTGAGGAAAGACTCCCCAGACCTCAGCAACCTTAGTGCATAGGAAGCAACATTTAAGAGGAAAGACTCCCCAGACCTCAGCAACCTTAGTGCATAGGAAGCAACATTTAAGAGGAAAGACTCCCCAGACCTCAGCAACCTTAGTGCATAGGAAGCAACTTTTAAGAGGAAAGAAGAATACAAGACCAGGAGGGAACAGACAGGAAAGACAGAACCAGACAATACAACCATTCAAGAACAGGGCGCACGAGACCACATCAGCTACAAACTCCAACGAAAAGAACAAGGTCCTTAATTTTTTAACTCCCAACGATTCATAGCCACTTCCCAACGTAACAGACTACTCATTTCAATCTACCCTGCAATATACCATCGTCAGGACCAGGCACATCTTCCTCCTCATGCACAGATCTAGCATGATAAGAACCCAAGGAAACAACGGTATCAGCCAAAAGGACAGGTTTACCGTCCTCTGTAGACTCCCACTGTTCAGTCTCAGAGGAACGTGCATAATATGGTTTTAACAAATTTACATGGCACAGCTGGTGTGCTTTTCTCCGTTCAGGAGTGGCAACTAGGTAATTTTGGTCAGTGTACTGACGCACCACTGTATATGGACCTTGAAACTTGGCCCGAAAAGGAGAACCAACAATTGGCAGCAGAGCAAGAACCTGGTCACCCGGAGTAAACTGACGAGGCTCAGTTCGGCGATCAAATATGCCCTTCATCCTCTCCTGTGAAGATGATAACTTCTCTATAGCCATTTCACCACTACTACCCTTTTTAGCACGAGGCAAAGGACCCACACAGTCAATGATCAGATACTCAAAAGGTTGGCTGAGTACAGGAATAGGAAACAGTGGTACCGGCTTAATAGCTTGATTAGGTTTACCAGTTAATTGACAGGTGTGACAAGTTTTGATGAAATCAGAGACATCCCTCTTTAACCTAGGCCAAAAGAAATGTCTTAATATGCGATGGTATGTTTTCCTCACACCCATATGTCCAGCAACACCATTGTGAGAAGTTGTCAACACCAACTCACGAAGCTTTACTGGTACCACAACCTGACTAATCGCCTCCCCCAGAAAACAACTACCATGAGACACCCACTTTCTCATCAGGACATCCTCTTGGAGAAAATAGCCATGGGCGACATCTCCCAACTGTTCCACAGGCACAATTTGGTCACGCAACTCTTCTAAGTTGGGGTCAGTCCGTTGCGCATTGATTAGATCTGAGTGGGTAACAGATAACGGAATAACAGGGAAAGCAGTGGCATACTTCTTTGTGGTATTCTCATTATTCGGCACAGTGACCAGTTCGCCACGGCTCATAGAACGCGTCACTGCACACGCACTGAACATCTCTGGGGAGCTTTGAACACCTCTGGGAAGCTCTGAACATCTCTGGGGAGCTTTGAACATCTCTGGGGAGCTCTGAACATCTCTGGGGAGCTCTGAACATCTCTGGGGAGCTTTGAACATCTCTGGGGAGCTCTGTACATCTCTGGGGAGCTCTGAACATCTCTGGGGAGCTCTGAACATCTCTGGGGAGCTCTGAACATCTCTGGGGAGCTTTGAACATCTCTGGGGAGCTCTGTACATCTCTGGGGAGCTCTGTACATCTCTGGGGAGCTCTGAACATCTCTGGGGAGCTCTGAACATCTCTGGGGAGCTTTGAACATCTCTGGGGAGCTCTGTACATCTCTGGGGAGCTCTGTACATCTCTGGGGAGCTCTGTACATCTCTGGGGAGCTCTGTACACTCTCATCGGGAATCTCAACAACTGACGGCTTTATGGAAACAACTAGAGATGGAAACGCGACAGGCCACACGCGCTCACCTGCCAAGTTATTCCCGAGGATAACGTCGATACCCTCAATAGGTAACGAAGGACGCACCCCCACAACAACCTCACCTTTTACCAGCCCACAATCCAACATCAGTTTATGCAATGGAACTGAAAGAGTGTTCAAACCTATTCCCCTAATTAGAACACTCTTCCCCGAATCAGTCTCAGCTGAAAAGGGTAACACAGACTCCAACACAAACGATTCGGAGGCACCTGTGTCTCTCAAGATCTTCACAGGCACCAATTCCTTACTCCCTAATATAGACACAAAACCTTCCGTAATGAAAGGTAAATAGCCTGGGTGAATATGGACTTTCACCTACGCCTGGGCCTGAGACCATGTGTCATGAGTGAACTGATGTGGAACAGGCGCAGCTAACGCCGTAGGCTTAGATTTAACGTAATCACGCGTACTGAATTTGTCCTTTTCCCTGAGAACCGGACATTCGTTTTTCCAATGACCTGAATCATGACAGTAATGACACTCTTGCCCAAAGTCAGCTTTTCCACGGGAGTCAGGCTCAACCCTAGTTGAATTGAACTCTGTCCGTGAACCAAAGTGTCTCGGTGAGCGAAGCCCTGATCTATCCGAACGCCCCCACTCATTCCGAATACGGGGCTCTGCAAAGACACTTTTGTGAGTCAACACATACTCATCCGCCAAAACCGCAGCTTCAGCGACATTCTTTACTTTTCGTTCGTTAATATATGTGGCAATACGATCAGGGATTGTGTCCTTAAATTGCTCTAACATAATCAGATCACACAGCCCTTGGAAAGTCACAACTGCAGAGGCAGAACACCAGCGATTAAACTGTAAAGATAATTGTCGCGCAAACTCAACATGAGTCTGTTTATCATCCCTTTTTAAATTTCTAAATCGTTGGCGGTAAGCCTCAGGGACCAATTCATACATTTGTAACACAGCCGTTTTAACCTTATCATAACTGACACTGTCGTGTACACTAAGAGCTGAATATGCTTCCTGCGCTTTACCAGTCAGCACACACTGCAACATTAAGGTGCGGTCAGAATCAGGCCAACTCCTAGCGTCAGCAACACGCTCAAACAACGAAAAGAATGTCTCAGGGTCCTTTTCATTAAACTGAGGCAATAACCGTAAGTTCCCAACAATATCAAATGTGTCCGGGGCACGACCAAAAGAGGAACGACCCCTAGGTAAATCTGGGTCACCTTCCCAGAACAAACTCTCCCCTGAGATCTTTCCTTCCCTAACCAACTCTATCCGTTCTTGTTGCAACTTGATTTTAGCATGCTCCATATCTTGTTTAAATGCTAATTCCTTTTCATACTTTACACGATCATACTCTAGCTTCTCACGATCATGCTGCCGATCATGCTCCAGCTGTAACAGAAGCAGTTCTTTCTGCTGTTCAAAAAGAAGACTACTAGTACTAACCGATGGAATGGCCATTGTAACGTTACGGGGAGATAACTCCTCAGCAGAGGCTGGCCCAGTGGTAACTTCAAGAATACCACTCTCCATCAGATTGGCCTTCAATATCAACCTAATAGAATTCTTTAGACGTTTATCACTAATTTCAACCTTGTAGTGTTCAGCGACCTTCAACAGCTGTTCTTTAGTACCTAATTCTAACAACTCCTCTGATGGGAAGCGAATGAACTCATCTACATAAGACGCCATAGTTACGCCATAGCTGAGCACACCAGACCACAACCCAAGAAATAACAATCACCCTGAGCACCACAGAAGAGAGATGAGATATGGAGCTTCCCCAAAACCTACATTAACTCAACCCTAGTCTTCGTGCGGATTTGCGGTGGGTATTTACGCACTGTAGCCTGCTGGCAAGGAAATAAACCCCCCAGCACGCTGGCAGATTCCACCAAGCCACGGATGTGCCCCCGAGACAACTGCTCAGTCCACAGACACCACACAAAAATAACAAACATTAACCATGCCCAACATATTCCAAAAATGAAACACGTCGCTAAACCTATCAGGGGTAAAAGGCTATAGCTCCGGGTAGCAAATTCCACTACCCACCCAAATCTCCCACTGAGGTACACAGCCGATTACTCACCTCCTCAGACCGATGTCCCAACAGAAAGAAGAACAAGAGTTTCCAGGCTGGGCAGGGCCGGGAAACTAACCATTATACTCTCTCCAACGCAGCACACAAACCAAACAACAAAGGCAACCAATACTGGGCCTATCAGACTCAAAAACTATGCAAACCAAACACGTACCTCCACGTTCTCCCAAACCAATACGTTCAATTATCCCGGACGAGCCCCCACTTGTCACGAACCGGCTCAAAGCCCGTAACAAAAGGGAGACAACGTGGAGAAAAGGAGTAACAAAATATATATTTATTAACTAAAGTAACTAAGTATAATATACCATGGTGTGTGTAATCAGTAATCAGTAGTGTAAGTGAGTGTTTTGCATGCATGAATGTGATAATGCAGGGTGTTGAAAGATGCTAAAACATACAACCAAAAAACCACCAAGAAACACAAACAAATCTTATCAAGGTGTCTGCCTGGAGAGAGTCTCCTCCATGAATGGGGAAGTGGTGCATTTATCCTATGACAGTGGGCCCAGGTGTTTCCCATGTAGCTGACGACCCTCCCAACTCCGCCCACCGGCATCCTAATAAGGAAACAAGAACAAAGAGAGAATACGGCAGACAGAGTGGGAGGGTCGTCACATTCCTCATCAAACCCTCTCCTACTTACATTCCTCACCAAACCCTCTCCTAGTTACATTCCTCACCAAACCCTCTCCAAGTTACATTCCTCACCAAACCCTCTCCGAGTTACATTCCTCACCAAACCCTCTCCTAGTTACATTCCTCACCAAACCCTCTCCTAGTTACATTCCTCACCAAACCCTCTCCTAGTTACATTCCTCACCAAACCCTCTCCTAGCTACATTCCTCACCAAACCCTCCCCTAGTTACATAACTCACCAAACCCTCTCCTAGCTACATGCCTCTCCAAACCCTCTCCTAACTACATTCCTCACCAAACCCTCTCCTAGCTACATTCCTCACCAACCCTCTCCTAGTTACATTCCTCACCAACCCTCTCCTAACTACATTCCTCACCAAACCATCTCCTAGTTACATTCCCCACCAAACCCTCTCCTAGTTACATTCCTCACCAAACCCTCTCCTAACTACATGCCTCACCAAACCCTCTCCTAGCTACATTCCTCACCAAACCATCTCCTAGTTACATTCCTCACCAAACCCTCTCCTAGTTACATTCCTCACCAAACCCTCTCCTAGTTACATTCCTCACCAAACCCTCTCCTAGTTACATTCCTCACCAAACCCTCTCCTAGTTACAATCCTCACCAAACCCTCTCCTAGTTACATTCCTCACCAAACCCTCTCCTAACTACATGCCTCACCAAACCCTCTCCTAGCTACATTCCTCACCAAACCATCTCCTAGTTACATTCCTCACCAAACCTTCTCCTAGTTACATTCCTCACCAAACCCTCTCCTAGTTACATTCCTCACCAAACCCTCTCCTAGTTACATGCCTCACCAAACCCTCTCCTAACTACATTCCTCACCAAACCCTCTCCTAGCTACATTCCTCACCAAACCATCTCCTAGTTACATTCCTCACCAAACCCTCTCCTAGTTACATTCCTCACCAAACCCTCTCCTAGTTACATTCCTCACCAAACCCTCTCCTTGCTACATTCTTCACCAAACCCTCTCCTAGCTACATTCATCACCAAACCCTCTCCTAACTACATTCTTCACCAAACCCTCTCCTAGCTACATTCCTCACCAAACCCTCTCCTAACTACATTCCTCACCAACCCCTCTCCTAGTTACATTCCTCACCAAACCATATCCTAGTTACATTTCTCACCAAACCCTCACCTAGTTACATTCCTCACCAAAACCTCTCCTAGTTACATTCCTCACCAAACCCTCTCCTAGTTACATTCCTCACCAAACCATCTCCTAGTTACATTTCTCACCAAATCATCTCCTAGTTACATTCCTCACCAAACCCTCTCCTAGTTACATTCCTCACCAAAACCTCTCCTAACTACATTCCTCACCAAACCATCTCCTAGCTACATTCCTCACCAAACCCTCTCCTAGTTAGATTCCTCACCAAACCCTCTCCTAGTTACATCCCTCACCAAACACTCTCCTAGTTACATTCCTCACCAAACCCTCTCCTAGTTACATTCCTCACCAAACTCTCTCCTAGTTACATTCTTCACCAAACCCTCTCCTAGCTACATTCCTCACCAAACCCTCTCCTAACTACATTCCTCACCAAACCCTCTCCTAGTTACATTCCTCACCAAACCCTCTCCTAGCTACATTCCTCACCAAACCCTCCCCTAGTTACATAACTCACCAAACCCTCTCCTAGCTACATGCCTCACCAAACCCTCTCCTAACTACATTCCTCACCAAACCCTCTCCTAGCTACATTCCTCACCAAACCCTCTCCTAGTTACATTCCTCACCAAACCCTCTCCTAGTTACATTCCTCACCAAACCCTCTCCTAGTTACATTCCTCACCAAACCCTCCCCTAGTTACATAACTCACCAAACCCTCTCCTAGCTACATGCCTCTCCAAACCCTCTCCTAACTACATTCCTCACCAAACCCTCTCCTAGCTACATTCCTCACCAACCCTCTCCTAGTTACATTCCTCACCAACCCTCTCCTAACTACATTCCTCACCAAACCATCTCCTAGTTACATTCCCCACCAAACCCTCTCCTAGTTACATTCCTCACCAAACCCTCTCCTAACTACATGCCTCACCAAACCCTCTCCTAGCTACATTCCTCACCAAACCATCTCCTAGTTACATTCCTCACCAAACCCTCTCCTAGTTACATTCCTCACCAAACCCTCTCCTAGTTACATTCCTCACCAAACCCTCTCCTAGTTACATTCCTCACCAAACCCTCTCCTAGTTACATTCCTCACCAAACCCTCTCCTAGTTACATTCCTCACCAAACCCTCTCCTAACTACATGCCTCACCAAACCCTCTCCTAGCTACATTCCTCACCAAACCATCTCCTAGTTACATTCCTCACCAAACCTTCTCCTAGTTACATTCCTCACCAAACCCTCTCCTAGTTACATTCCTCACCAAACCCTCTCCTAGTTACATGCCTCACCAAACCCTCTCCTAACTACATTCCTCACCAAACCCTCTCCTAGCTACATTCCTCACCAAACCATCTCCTAGTTACATTCCTCACCAAACCCTCTCCTAGTTACATTCCTCACCAAACCCTCTCCTAGTTACATTCCTCACCAAACCCTCTCCTTGCTACATTCTTCACCAAACCCTCTCCTAGCTACATTCATCACCAAACCCTCTCCTAACTACATTCTTCACCAAACCCTCTCCTAGCTACATTCCTCACCAAACCCTCTCCTAACTACATTCCTCACCAACCCCTCTCCTAGTTACATTCCTCACCAAACCATATCCTAGTTACATTTCTCACCAAACCCTCTCCTAGTTACATTCCTCACCAAAACCTCTCCTAGTTACATTCCTCACCAAACCCTCTCCTAGTTACATTCCTCACCAAACCATCTCCTAGTTACATTTCTCACCAAATCATCTCCTAGTTACATTCCTCACCAAACCCTCTCCTAGTTACATTCCTCACCAAAACCTCTCCTAACTACATTCCTCACCAAACCATCTCCTAGCTACATTCCTCACCAAACCCTCTCCTAGTTAGATTCCTCACCAAACCCTCTCCTAGTTACATCCCTCACCAAACACTCTCCTAGTTACATTCCTCACCAAACCCTCTCCTAGTTACATTCCTCACCAAACTCTCTCCTAGTTACATTCTTCACCAAACCCTCTCCTAGCTACATTCCTCACCAAACCCTCTCCTAACTACATTCCTCACCAAACCCTCTCCTAGTTACATTCCTCACCAAACCCTCTCCTAGCTACATTCCTCACCAAACCCTCTCCTAGCTACATTCCTCACCAAACCCTCTCCTAGTTACATTCCTCACCAAACCCTCTCCTAGTTACATTCCTCACCAAACCCTCTCCTAGTTACATTCCTCACCAAACCCTCTCCGAGTTACATTCCTCACCAAACCCTCTCCGAGTTACATTCCTCACCAAACCCTCTCCTAGTTACATTCCTCACCAAACCCTCTCCTAGTTACATTCCTCACCAAACCCTCTCCTAGTTACATTCCTCACCAAACCCTCTCCTAGCTACATTCTTCACCAAACCCTCTCCTAGTTACATAACTCACCAAACCCTCTCCTAGCTACATGCCTCTCCAAACCCTCTCCTAACTACATTCCTCACCAAACCCTCTCCTAGCTACATTCCTCACCAACCCTCTCCTAGTTACATTCCTCACCAACCCTCTCCTAACTACATTCCTCACCAAACCATCTCCTAGTTACATTCCCCACCAAACCCTCTCCTAGTTACATTCCTCACCAAACCCTCTCCTAACTACATTCCTCACCAAACCCTCTCCTAGTTACATTCCTCACCAAACCCTCTCCTAGTTACATTCCTCACCAAACCCTCTCCTAGTTACATTCCTCACCAAACCCTCTCCTAGTTACATTCCTCACCAAACCCTCTCCTAACTACATGCCTCACCAAACCCTCTCCTAGCTACATTCCTCACCAAACCATCTCCTAGTTACATTCCTCACCAAACCTTCTCCTAGCTACATTCCTCACCAAACCCTCTCCTAGTTACATTCCTCACCAAACCCTCTCCTAGTTACATGCCTCACCAAACCCTCTCCTAGTTACATTCCTCACCAAACCCTCTCCTAGTTACATTCCTCACCAAACCTTCTCCTAGTTACATTCCTCACCAAACCCTCTCCTAGTTACATTCCTCACCAAACCCTCTCCTAGTTACATGCCTCACCAAACCCTCTCCTAACTACATTCCTCACCAAACCCTCTCCTAACTACATGCCTCACCAAACCCTCTCCTAGCTACATTCCTCACCAAACCATCTCCTAGTTACATTCCTCACCAAACCTTCTCCTAGTTACATTCCTCACCAAACCCTCTCCTAGTTACATTCCTCACCAAACCCTCTCCTAGTTATATCCCTCACCAAACCCTCTCCTAGTTACATTCCTCACCAAACCCTCTCCGAGTTACATTCCTCACCAAACCCTCTCCGAGTTACATTCCTCACCAAACCCTCTCCTAGTTACATTCCTCACCAACCCTCTCCTAGCTACATTCCTCACCAAACCCTCTCCTAGTTACATTCGTCACCAAACCCTCTGCTAGTTACATTCTTCACCAAACCCTCTCCTAGTTACATGCCTCACCAAACCCTCTCCTAGCTACATTCCTCACCAAACCCTCTCCTAGTTACATTCCTCACCAAACCCTCTCCTAGCTACATTCCTCACCAAACCCTCTCCTAACTACATTCCTCACCAAACCCTCTCCTAG
This sequence comes from Salvelinus namaycush, assembly GCF_016432855.1. NCBI lineage: Eukaryota > Metazoa > Chordata > Actinopteri > Salmoniformes > Salmonidae > Salvelinus > Salvelinus namaycush. Next base: position 6,545 of record NW_024059342.1, on the reverse strand, counting down.
TTACATTCCTCACCAAACCCTCTCCTAACTACATTCCTCACCAAACCCTCTCCTAGCTACATTCCTCACCAAACCCTCTCCTAGTTACATTCCTCACCAAACCCTCTCCTAGTTACATTCCTCACCAAACCCTCTCCTAGTTACATTCCTCACCAAACCCTCTCCTTGCTACATTCTTCACCAAACCCTCTCCTAGCTACATTCATCACCAAACCCTCTCCTAACTACATTCTTCACCAAACCCTCTCCTAGCTACATTCCTCACCAAACCCTCTCCTAACTACATTCCTCACCAACCCCTCTCCTAGTTACATTCCTCACCAAACCATATCCTAGTTACATTTCTCACCAAACCCTCTCCTAGTTACATTCCTCACCAAAACCTCTCCTAGTTACATTCCTCACCAAACCCTCTCCTAGTTACATTCCTCACCAAACCATCTCCTAGTTACATTTCTCACCAAACCATCTCCTAGTTACAATCCTCACCAAACCCTCTCCTAGTTACATTCCTCACCAAAACCTCTCCTAACTACATTCCTCACCAAACCATCTCCTAGCTACATTCCTCACCAAACCCTCTCCTAGTTAGATTCCTCACCAAACCCTCTCCTAGTTACATCCCTCACCAAACACTCTCCTAGTTACATTCCTCACCAAACCCTCTCCTAGTTACATTCCTCACCAAACTCTCTCCTAGTTACATTCCTCACCAAACCCTCTCCTAGCTACATTCCTCACCAAACCCTCTCCTAACTACATTCCTCACCAAACCCTCTCCTAGTTACATTCCTCACCAAACCCTCTCCTAGCTACATTCCTCACCAAACCCTCTCCTAGCTACATTCCTCACCAAACCCTCTCCTAGTTACATTCCTCACCAAACCCTCTCCTAGTTACATTCCTCACCAAACCCTCTCCTAGTTACATTCCTCACCAAACCCTCTCCGAGTTACATTCCTCACCAAACCCTCTCCGAGTTACATTCCTCACCAAACCCTCTCCTAGTTACATTCCTCACCAAACCCTCTCCTAACTACATTCCTCACCAAACCCTCTCCTAGTTACATTCCTCACCAAACCCTCTCCTAGCTACATTCCTCACCAAACCCTCTCCTAGCTACATTCCTCACCAAACCCTCTCCTAGTTACATTCCTCACCAAACCCTCTCCTAGTTACATTCCTCACCAAACCCTCTCCTAGTTACATTCCTCACCAAACCCTCTCCGAGTTACATTCCTCACCAAACCCTCTCCGAGTTACATTCCTCACCAAACCCTCTCCTAGTTACATTCCTCACCAAACCCTCTCCTAGTTACATTCCTCACCAAACCCTCTCCTAGTTACATTCCTCACCAAACCCTCTCCTAGCTACATTCTTCACCAAACCCTCTCCTAGTTACATAACTCACCAAACCCTCTCCTAGCTACATGCCTCTCCAAACCCTCTCCTAACTACATTCCTCACCAAACCCTCTCCTAGCTACATTCCTCACCAACCCTCTCCTAGTTACATTCCTCACCAACCCTCTCCTAACTACATTCCTCACCAAACCATCTCCTAGTTACATTCCCCACCAAACCCTCTCCTAGTTACATTCCTCACCAAACCCTCTCCTAACTACATTCCTCACCAAACCCTCTCCTAGTTACATTCCTCACCAAACCCTCTCCTAGTTACATTCCTCACCAAACCCTCTCCTAGTTACATTCCTCACCAAACCCTCTCCTAGTTACATTCCTCACCAAACCCTCTCCTAACTACATGCCTCACCAAACCCTCTCCTAGCTACATTCCTCACCAAACCATCTCCTAGTTACATTCCTCACCAAACCTTCTCCTAGCTACATTCCTCAACCAAACCCTCTCCTAGTTACATTCCTCACCAAACCCTCTCCTAGTTACATGCCTCACCAAACCCTCTCCTAGTTACATTCCTCACCAAACCCTCTCCTAGTTACATTCCTCACCAAACCTTCTCCTAGTTACATTCCTCACCAAACCCTCTCCTAGTTACATTCCTCACCAAACCCTCTCCTAGTTACATGCCTCACCAAACCCTCTCCTAACTACATTCCTCACCAAACCCTCTCCTAACTACATGCCTCACCAAACCCTCTCCTAGCTACATTCCTCACCAAACCATCTCCTAGTTACATTCCTCACCAAACCTTCTCCTAGTTACATTCCTCACCAAACCCTCTCCTAGTTACATTCCTCACCAAACCCTCTCCTAGTTATATCCCTCACCAAACCCTCTCCTAGTTACATTCCTCACCAAACCCTCTCCGAGTTACATTCCTCACCAAACCCTCTCCGAGTTACATTCCTCACCAAACCCTCTCCTAGTTACATTCCTCACCAACCCTCTCCTAGCTACATTCCTCACCAAACCCTCTCCTAGTTACATTCGTCACCAAACCCTCTGCTAGTTACATTCTTCACCAAACCCTCTCCTAGTTACATGCCTCACCAAACCCTCTCCTAGCTACATTCCTCACCAAACCCTCTCCTAGTTACATTCCTCACCAAACCCTCTCCTAGCTACATTCCTCACCAAACCCTCTCCTAACTACATTCCTCACCAAACCCTCTCCTAGTTACATTCCTCACCAAACCCTCTCCTAACTACATTCCTCACCAAACCCTCTCCTAGTTACATTCCTCACCAAACCCTCTCCTAGCTACATTCCTCACCAAACCCTCTCCTAGTTACATAACTCACCAAACCCTCTCCTAGCTACATGCCTCTCCAAACCCTCTCCTAACTACATTCCTCACCAAACCCTCTCCTAGCTACATTCCTCACCAACCCTCTCCTAGTTACATTCCTCACCAACCCTCTCCTAACTACATTCCTCACCAAACCATCTCCTAGTTACATTCCCCACCAAACCCTCTCCTAGTTACATTCCTCACCAAACCCTCTCCTAACTACATTCCTCACCAAACCCTCTCCTAGTTACATTCCTCACCAAACCCTCTCCTAGTTACATTCCTCACCAAACCCTCTCCTAGTTACATTCCTCACCAAACCCTCTCCTAGTTACATTCCTCACCAAACCCTCTCCTAACTACATGCCTCACCAAACCCTCTCCTAGCTACATTCCTCACCAAACCATCTCCTAGTTACATTCCTCACCAAACCTTCTCCTAGCTACATTCCTCAACCAAACCCTCTCCTAGTTACATTCCTCACCAAACCCTCTCCTAGTTACATTCCTCACCAAACCCTCTCCTAGTTACATTCCTCACCAAACCCTCTCCTAACTACATTCCTCACCAAACCATCTCCTAGCTACATTCCTCACCAAACCCTCTCCTAGTTAGATTCCTCACCAAACCCTCTCCTAGTTACATCCCTCACCAAACACTCTCCTAGTTACATTCCTCACCAAACCCTCTCCTAGTTACATTCCTCACCAAACTCTCTCCTAGTTACATTCTTCACCAAACCCTCTCCTAGCTACATTCCTCACCAAACCCTCTCCTAACTACATTCCTCACCAAACCCTCTCCTAGTTACATTCCTCACCAAACCCTCTCCTAGCTACATTCCTCACCAAACCCTCTCCTAGCTACATTCCTCACCAAACCCTCTCCTAGTTACATTCCTCACCAAACCCTCTCCTAGTTACATTCCTCACCAAACCCTCTCCTAGTTACATTCCTCACCAAACCCTCTCCGAGTTACATTCCTCACCAAACCCTCTCCGAGTTACATTCCTCACCAAACCCTCTCCTAGTTACATTCCTCACCAAACCCTCTCCTAACTACATTCCTCACCAAACCCTCTCCTAGTTACATTCCTCACCAAACCCTCTCCTAGCTACATTCCTCACCAAACCCTCTCCTAGCTACATTCCTCACCAAACCATCTCCTAGTTACATTCCTCACCAAACCCTCTCCTAGTTACATTCCTCACCAAACCCTCTCCTAGTTACATTCCTCACCAAACCCTCTCCGAGTTACATTCCTCACCAAACCCTCTCCGAGTTACATTCCTCACCAAACCCTCTCCTAGTTACATTCCTCACCAAACCCTCTCCTAGTTACATTCCTCACCAAACCCTCTCCTAGTTACATTCCTCACCAAACCCTCTCCTAGCTACATTCTTCACCAAACCCTCTCCTAGTTACATAACTCACCAAACCCTCTCCTAGCTACATGCCTCTCCAAACCCTCTCCTAACTACATTCCTCACCAAACCCTCTCCTAGCTACATTCCTCACCAACCCTCTCCTAGTTACATTCCTCACCAACCCTCTCCTAACTACATTCCTCACCAAACCATCTCCTAGTTACATTCCCCACCAAACCCTCTCCTAGTTACATTCCTCACCAAACCCTCTCCTAACTACATTCCTCACCAAACCCTCTCCTAGTTACATTCCTCACCAAACCCTCTCCTAGTTACATTCCTCACCAAACCCTCTCCTAGTTACAATCCTCACCAAACCCTCTCCTAGTTACATTCCTCACCAAACCCTCTCCTAACTACATGCCTCACCAAACCCTCTCCTAGCTACATTCCTCACCAAACCATCTCCTAGTTACATTCCTCACCAAACCTTCTCCTAGCTACATTCCTCAACCAAACCCTCTCCTAGTTACATTCCTCACCAAACCCTCTCCTAGTTACATGCCTCACCAAACCCTCTCCTAGTTACATTCCTCACCAAACCCTCTCCTAGTTACATTCCTCACCAAACCTTCTCCTAGTTACATTCCTCACCAAACCCTCTCCTAGTTACATTCCTCACCAAACCCTCTCCTAGTTACATGCCTCACCAAACCCTCTCCTAACTACATTCCTCACCAAACCCTCTCCTAACTACATGCCTCACCAAACCCTCTCCTAGCTACATTCCTCACCAAACCATCTCCTAGTTACATTCCTCACCAAACCTTCTCCTAGTTACATTCCTCACCAAACCCTCTCCTAGTTACATTCCTCACCAAACCCTCTCCTAGTTATATCCCTCACCAAACCCTCTCCTAGTTACATTCCTCACCAAACCCTCTCCGAGTTACATTCCTCACCAAACCCTCTCCGAGTTACATTCCTCACCAAACCCTCTCCTAGTTACATTCCTCACCAACCCTCTCCTAGCTACATTCCTCACCAAACCCTCTCCTAGTTACATTCGTCACCAAACCCTCTGCTAGTTACATTCTTCACCAAACCCTCTCCTAGTTACATGCCTCACCAAACCCTCTCCTAGCTACATTCCTCACCAAACCCTCTCCTAGTTACATTCCTCACCAAACCCTCTCCTAGCTACATTCCTCACCAAACCCTCTCCTAACTACATTCCTCACCAAACCCTCTCCTAGTTACATTCCTCACCAAACCCTCTCCTAACTACATTCCTCACCAAACCCTCTCCTAGCTACATTCCTCACCAAACCATCTCCTAGTTACATTCCTCACCAAACCCTCTCCTAGTTACATTCCTCACCAAACCCTCTCCTAGTTACATTCCTCACCAAACCCTCTCCTTGCTACATTCTTCACCAAACCCTCTCCTAGCTACATTCATCACCAAACCCTCTCCTAACTACATTCTTCACCAAACCCTCTCCTAGCTACATTCCTCACCAAACCCTCTCCTAACTACATTCCTCACCAACCCCTCTCCTAGTTACATTCCTCACCAAACCATATCCTAGTTACATTTCTCACCAAACCCTCTCCTAGTTACATTCCTCACCAAAACCTCTCCTAGTTACATTCCTCACCAAACCCTCTCCTAGTTACATTCCTCACCAAACCATCTCCTAGTTACATTTCTCACCAAACCATCTCCTAGTTACAATCCTCACCAAACCCTCTCCTAGTTACATTCCTCACCAAAAACCTCTCCTAACTACATTCCTCACCAAACCATCTCCTAGCTACATTCCTCACCAAACCCTCTCCTAGTTAGATTCCTCACCAAACCCTCTCCTAGTTACATCCCTCACCAAACACTCTCCTAGTTACATTCCTCACCAAACCCTCTCCTAGTTACATTCCTCACCAAACTCTCTCCTAGTTACATTCTTCACCAAACCCTCTCCTAGCTACATTCCTCACCAAACCCTCTCCTAACTACATTCCTCACCAAACCCTCTCCTAGTTACATTCCTCACCAAACCCTCTCCTAGCTACATTCCTCACCAAACCCTCTCCTAGCTACATTCCTCACCAAACCCTCTCCTAGCTACCATTCCTCACCAAACCCTCTCCTAGTTACATTCCTCACCAAACCCTCTCCTAGTTACATTCCTCACCAAACCCTCTCCGAGTTACATCCTCACCAACCCTCTCCGAGTTACATTCCTGCACCAAACCCTCTCCTAGTTACATTTCCTCACCAAACCCTATCCTAGTTACATTCCTCACCCAAACCCTCTCCTAGTTACATTCCTCACCAAACCCTCTCCTAGCTACATTCCTCACCAAACCCTCTCCTAGTTACATAACTCACCAAACCCTCTCCTAGCTACATGCCTCTCCAAACCCTCTCCTAACTACATTCCTCACCAAACCCTCT
>NW_024059341.1:681672-708552 GCF_016432855.1 Salvelinus namaycush | reverse complement strand
GACAATGTTTCTTGTAGGATGACAATGTCTGTATTTCCAATTTACTTGATGAAGTCCAGGTTACTGCTCTTTGGGCCAAAGGCAGATTACCTCAGGCCTGGGATATTCCAGAATTAGAAAGTGAAGGCTTTGTGTTCCATAAATTAGTCGTGTGGTTTGGCCTCAGACCAGTAAGTGTGAGCAGAGCCTGCTGAGCATCAGGTACATTCCATTGACTTGGGCTAGTGTAAGAGTGGGTGTTGTCCTGTTTGGCGCTCACCGACCTGGGCGTATGTGTGACTTCCCTTTTGATGCCCTCTTTGCAGGGTGGGGGCATTGTGGTGGGCAGGAGGGTATGGGTCTGATCTGACAGTGTCTAAATGGGTGTGGGCATGGTTGACTTGGGGGGGGGGGGGGGTTGGATTGGTTGGGGTGGGGTGTGTGGTGGGGGGGTTGGTGTGTTGTGGTCTGGATGTAGGTCCTCTTGGCGTGGGTCCTCTATGTGTAGGTCCAGGGGGGTCCCGCAGGTCTGAGAGAGTGTCTCGCTGGTCTGGGCTGGGTGTCTATTGATCTGTTGCTCCTGTGTGAAGTGTTGGGGCTGCGTTTGAGAGCGATGTCCTTTCGGGTCCGGGCGAAGATGGGTACTGCTGCCTTGTAGAGGTGGACCTGGTCGTAAAGGCTGTTCAAGTCCAGGGTGGAGTGGTGGGCTCTCTCTGTCTCTTTACCTCTAGCATGCCATCTCCACCTTTACTGCCCCCTCTCTCTCTCTCTCTCTCTCTCTCTCTCTCTCTCTCTCTCTCTCTGTCTCTCTCTCTCTCTCTTCTGTCCTCTCTCACTCACTCTCTCTCTCTCTGTCTCTCTCTCTCTCTCTCTGTCTCTCTCTCTCTCTCTCTCTTTCTCTCTTCTTCTCTCTCCCTGCCCACCTCTCTCCTCTCTCTCTCTCTCTCCTCTCCTCTCTCTCTCTCCTCTCTCCTCTTGCTCTCTCTCTCTCTCTCTCTCTCTCTCTCTCTCTCTCTCTCTGTCTCCTTCTATCTCTCTGCACCTTTTCTAATTATTTGTCTCTCTTTCTCCCAAGTCTCTGACATTCTTTCTCTCTCATTTCTCCCTCACTTCTGCATCTCTCTATAACCCTCCCTGTCTGTCTCTCTATACCTCTCTACCTGTCTGTCTCTCTATACCTCTCTACCTGTCTCTCTATAACCCTCCCTGTCTGTCTCTCTATACCTCTCTACCTGCCTGTCTCTCTATACCTCTCTACCTGTCTCTCTATAACCCTCCCTGTCTGTCTCTCTATACCTCTCTCCCTGTCTGTCTCTCTATACCTGTCTACCTGTCTCTCTATAACCCTCCCTGTCTGTCTCTCTATACCTCTCTACCTGTCTGTCTCTCTATAACCCTCCCTGTCTGTCTCTCTATACCTCTCTCCCTGTCTGTCTCTCTATACCTTTCTCCCTGTCTGTCTCTCTATACCTCTCTACCTGTCTCTCTATACCTCTCTACCTGTCTGTCTCTCTGTACCTCTCTACCTGTCTCTCTATACCTCTCTACCTGTCTCTCTATACCTCTCTACCTGTCTGTCCTCTCTACCTCTCTACCTTCCTTCTCTAACCTTCTCTCCCTGTCTCTCTATACCTCTCTACCTGTCTGTCTCTCTATACCTCTCTCCCTGTCTGTCTCTCTATACCCCTCTCCCTGTCTGTCTCTCTATACCTCTCTCCCTGTCTGTCTCTCTATACCTCTCTACCTGTCTGTCTCTCTATACCTCTCTACCTGTCTGTCTCTCTATAACCCTCCCGGTCTGTCTCTCTATACCTCTCTCCCTGTCTGTCTCTCTATACCTCTCTCCCTGTCTGTCTCTCTATACCTCTCTACCTGTCTCTCTATACCTCTCTACCTGTCTGTCTCTCTATACCTCTCTACCTGTCTCTCTATACCTCTCTACCTGTCTCTCTATACCTCTCTCCCTGTCTGTCTCTCTATACCTCTCTCCCTGTCTCTCTATACCTCTATACCTCTCTACCTGTCTCTCTATACCTCTCTCCCTGTCTCTCTATACCTCTCTACCTGTCTCTCTCTCTATACCTCTCTCCCTGTCTGTCTATACCTCTCTACCTGTCTCTCTATACCTCTCTACCTGTCTGTCTCTCTATACCTCTATACCTGTCTCTCTATACCTCTCTACCTGTCTGTCTCTCTATACCTCTCTACCTGTCTGTCTCTCTATAACCTCTCTACCTGTCTTCTCTCTATCCTCTCTACCTGTCTGTCTCTCTAACTCTCGCCGGTCCTCTCTATAACCTCTCTACCTGTCTGCTCTCTATACCTCTCTACCTGTCTGTCTCTCTATACCTCTCTACCTGTCTGTCTCTCTATACCTCTCTACCTGTCTGTCTCTCTATAACCTCTCTACCTGTCTGTCCTCTCTATACCTCTATACCTGACTCTCTATAACTCTCTCCCTGTCTCTCTATAACTCTCTACCTGTCTCTCTATAACTCTCTACCTGTCTCTCTATAACTCTCTACCTGTCTCTCTATACCTCTCTACCTGTCTGTCTCTCTATACCTCTCTACCTTCTGTCCTCTCTATACCTCTCTCCCTGTCTCTCTATACTCTCTACCTGTCTGTCTCTCTATACCTCTACCTCTCTCCTGTCTCTCTATACCTCTCTACCTGTCTGTCTCCTATACCTCTCTACCTGTCTGTCTCTCTAAACCTCTCTCCCTGTCTCGCTATAACCTCTATACCTGTCTGTCTCTCTATACCTCTATACCTGTCTCTCTATACCTCTCTCCCTGTCTGATCTCTCTATACCTCTCTACCTGTCCTGCATCTCCTATAACCTCTCTACCTGTCTGTCTCTCTATAACCTCTCTCCCTGTCTCTCTAACCTCTACCTGCTGTCTCTCTATACCTCTCTACCTGTCTGTCTCTCTATACCTCTCTCCCTGTCTCTCTATACCTGTCTGTCTCTCTATACCTCTATACCTGTCTCTCTATACCTCTCTCCCTGTCTGTCTCTCTATACCTCTCTACCTGTCTGTCTCTCTATACCTCTATACCTGTCTCTCTATACCTCTCTCCCTGTCTCTCTATACCGCTCGACCTGTCTGTCTCTCTATACCTCTCTACCTGTCTCTATACCTCTCTACCTGTCTGTCTCTCTATCTCCTCGACCGTCTCTCTATACCTTCTCTACCTGTCTGTCTCTCATACCTCTCTACTTGTCTGTCTCTCTATACCTCTCTACCTGTCTGTCTCTCTATACCCTCTCTACCTGTCTGTCTCTCTATACCGTCTCTACCTGTCTGTCTCTCTATACCCTCTACCTGTCTCTCTAACCTCTATACCTGTCTCTCTTATACCTCTCTCCCTGTCTGTCTCTCTATACCTCTCTACCTGTCTGTCTCTCTATACCTCTCTCCTCTCCTTCTATACCTGTCTGTCTCTCTATACCTCTATACCTGTCTCTCTATACCTCTCCCTGTCTGTCTCTCTATACCTCTCTACCTGTCTGTCTCTCTATACCTCTATACCTGTCTCTCTATACCTCTCTCCCTGTCTGTCTCTCTATACCTCTCTCCCTGTCTCTCTATCCGCTCGACCTGTCTCTATACTCTCTCCTGTCCTCTCTTACTCTCTCTTCTCTATCCTCTCTACCTGTCTGTCCTCTCTATAACTCTCGACCGTCTCTCTATACCTCTCTACCTGTCTGTCTCTCTATACCTCTCTACTTGTCTGTCTCTCTATACCTCTCTACCTGTCTGTCTCCTCTATACCTCTCTACCTGTCTTCTCTCTATACCTGTCTGTCTCTCTATACCTCTCTACCTGTCTGTCTCTCTATACCTCTCTACCTGTCATCTCTCTATACCTCTCTACCTGTCTGTCTCTCTATAACTCTCGACCGGTCTCTCTATACCTCTACCCTGTCTGTCTCTCTATACCTCTCTACCTGTCTGTCTCCTACTCTATACTTCTCTCTATACCTTCTTCCTCTCTTCCTCTCTACTCTGTCTCTCTATCCTCTCTACCTGTCTGTCTCTCTATACCTCTATACCTGACTCTCTATAACTCTCTCCCTGTCTCTCTATAACTCTCTACCTGCTCTCTATAACTCTCTACCTGTCTCTCTATACCTCTCTACCTGTCTCTCTCTTACCTCTCACCTGTCTGTCTCTCTATACTCCTCTCCCTGTCTCTCTATACCTCTCTACCTGTCGTCTCTCTATACCTCTCTCCCCTTCTCTCTATACCCTCTCTACCTGTCTGTCTCTCTATACCTCTCTACCTGTCTGTCTCTCTATCTCTCTCCCTGTCTCGCTATACCTCTATACACCTGTCTGTCTCTCTATAACCTCTATACCTGTCTCTCTATACCTCTCTCCTGTCTGTCTCTCTATACTCTCTACCTGTCTGTCTCTCTATACCTCTCTACCTCTGTCTCTCTATACCTCTCTCCCCTGTCTCTCTATACCTCTCTACCTGTCTGTCTCTCTATACCTCTCTCCTGTCTGTCTCCTCTATACCTCTCTCCCTGTCTCGCTATACCTCTATACTGTCTGCTCTCTATACCTCTATACCTGTCTCTCTATACCTCTCTCCCTGTCTGTCTCTCTAACCTCTCTACCTTCTGTCTCTCTATACCTCTCTACCTGTCTGTCTCTCTATACCTCTATACCTGCCTCTCTATACCTCTCTCCCTGTCTGTCTCTCTTACCTCTCTCCCTGTCCTCTCTATAACCGTCTCGGCCTGTCTCTATACCTCTCTACTGTCTGTCTCTCTATACTCTCTACCCTGTCTCTATACCTCTCTACCTGTCTGTCTCTCTATAACTATCTACCTGTCGGTCTCCTCTATCTCTCTTAATGTCTGTCTCTCTACTATACTCTCTACCTGCTCTCTTACCTCTACCTTGACTCTCTATAACTCTCTCCCTGTCTGTCTCTCTATACCTCTCTACCTGTCGTCCTCTCTATACCTATCTACCTGTCTGTCTCTCTATTACCTCTACCTGACTCTCTATAACTCTCTCCCTGCCTCTCTACCTGTCTGTCTCTCTATAACCTCTCTACCTGTCCTGTCTCTCTATACCTCTCTCCCTGTCTCGCTATAACCTCTATACCTGTCTGTCTCTCTATACCTCTATACCTGTCTCTCTATACCTCTCTCCCTGTCTGTCCTCTCTATACCTCTCTACCTGTCTGTCTCTCTATACCTCTACCTGTCTGTCTCTCTATACCTCTATACTGCTCTCTATAACCTCTCTCCCTGTCTTGTCTCTCTATACCTCTCCCCTGTCTCTCTATACCGCTCGCCGTCCTCGATACCTCTCTACCTTCTGTCTCTCTATACCTCTACTACCTGTCTCCTATACCTCTCTACCTGTCTGTCTCTCTATAACTATCTACCTGTCTGTCTCTCTATACTCTCTACCTGTTCTGTCTCTCATACCTCTCTACCTGTCTGTCTCTCTATCCCTCTCTACCTGACTCTCTATACCTCTCTCCCTGTCTGTCTCTCTTACCTCTCTACCTGTCTGTCTCTCTATACCTATCTACCTGTCTGTCTCCTCTATACCTCTACCGTGACTCTCTATAACTCTCTCCCTTTCTCTCTATAACTCTCTACCTGTCTCTATATAACTCTCTTTCTCTAACCTCTTGTCTGTCTCTCTATACCTCTCTACCTGTCTGTCTCTCTATACCTCTCTACCTGTCTGTCTCTCTATACCTCTCTACCTGTCTGTCTCTCTATACCTCTATACCTGACTCTCTATAACTCTCTACCTGTCTGTCTCTCTATACCTCTCTACCTGTCTGTCTCTCTATACCTCTCTCCCTGTCTCTCTATACCTCTATACCTGTCTGTCTCTCTATACCTCTATACCTGTCTCTCTATACCCTCTCCCTGTCTGTCTCTCTATACCTCTCTACCTGTCTGTCTCTCTATACCTCTCTACCTGTCCTGTCTCTCTATAACCTCTATACTGTCTCTCTATAAGCCTCTCTCTTCTGTCTTCTCGCTATACCTCTATACCTGTCTGTCTCTCTATACCTCTATACCTTGCTCTCTATACCTCTCTCCCTGTCTGTCTCTCTATACTCTTCTACCTGTCTTCTCTCTATACCTCTCTAACTGTCTGTCTCTCTATACCTCTATACCTGTCTCTCTATACCTCTCTCCCTGTCTGTCTCTCTATACTTCTCCCTGTCTCTCTATACCGCTCGACCTGTCTCTATACCTCTCTACCTGTCTGTCTCTCTATACCTCTCTACCTGTGCTCTATACCTCTCTACCTGTCCTGTCTCTCTATATCTCTCTACCTGTCTGTCTCTCTATACCTCTCTACCTGTCTGTCTCTCTATACCTCTCTACCTGTCTGTCTCTCTATACCTCTCTACCTGTCTCTCTATAACTCTCTCCCTGTCTGTCTCTCTATACCTCTCTACCTGTCTGTCTCTCTATACCTATCTACCTGTCTCTCTCTCTATACCTCTACCTGACTCTCTATAACTCTCTCCCTGTCTCTCTATAACTCATCTAACCTGTCTCTCTATAACTCTCTACCTGTCTCTCTATACTCTCTACCTGTCTGTCTCTCTATACCTCTCTACCTGTCTGTCTCTCTATACCTCTCTCCCTGTCTCTCTATACTCCTCTACCTGTCTGTCTCTCTATACCTCTCTCCCTGTCTCTCTATACCTCTCTACCTGTCTGTCTCTCTATACCTCTCTACCTGTCTGTCTCTCTATACTCTCTCCCTGTCTCGCTATACCTCATACCTATCGTCCTCTCTTACCTCTATAACCTGTCTCTCTATACTCTTCCTGTCCTGTCTCTCTATACCTCTCTCCCTGTCTGTCTCTCTATAACCTCTCTACCTGTCCTGTCTCTCTATACCCTCTCTACCTGTCTGTCGTCGTCTATACCTCTATACCTGTCTCTCTATACCTCTCTCCCTGTCTGTCTCTCTATACCTCTCTACCTGTCTCTATACCTCTCTACCTGTCTGTCTCTCTCTACCTCCTCTCCTGTCTCTCTATACCTCTCTAACCTCTCTACCTGTCTCTATACCTCTCTACCTGTCTGTCTCTCTATAACTCTCTACCTGTCTCTCTATACCTCTCTACCTGTCTGTCTCTCTATACCTCTCTACCCGTCTCTCTATAACTCTCTACCTGTCTCTCTATACCTCTCTACCTGTCTCTCTCTCTATACCTCTCTCCCGGTCTCTCTATACCTCTCTACCTGTCTCTATACCTCTCTACCTGTCTGTCTCTCTATACCTCTCTACCTGTCTGTCTCTCTCTCTCTCTCTCTCTGTCTCTCTATACCCTCTATACCTGTCTCTCTATACCCTCTACCTGTCTCTCTATACCTCTCTACCTGTCTGTCTCTCTATACCTCTCTCCCTGTCTCTCTATACCTCGACCTGTCTCTATACCTCTCTACCTGTCTGTCTCTCTATACCTCTCTACACTGTCCTCTATACCTCTCTACCTGTCTGTCTCTCTATACTATCTACCTGTCTGTCTCTCTATACCTCTTACCTGTCTGTCTCTCTATACCTCTCTACCTGTCTGTCTCTCTATACTCTTCTACCTGACTCTCTATAACTCTCTCCTGTCTGTCTCTCTATACCTCTCTACCTGTCTGTCTCTCTATACCTATCTACCTGTCTGTCTCTCTATACCTCTCCCTGTCTCTCTATAACTCTCTACCTGTCTCTCTATAACTCTCTACCTCTGTCTCTCTATACTCTCTACCTGTCTGTCTCTCTATACCTCTCTACCTGTCTGTCTCTCTATACCTCTCTCCCTGTCTCTCTATACCTCTCTACCTGTCTGTCTCTCTATACCTCTCTCCCTGTCTCTCTATAACCTCTCTACCTGTCTGTCTCCCTAATACCTCTCTACCTGTCTGTCTCTCTATACCTCTCTCCCTGTCTCGCTATACCTCTATACCTGTCTGTCCTCTCTATACCTCTATACCTGTCTCTCTATCCCTCTCTCCCTGCCTGTCTCTCTATACCTCTCTACCTGTCTGTCTCTCTATACCTCTCTACCTGTCTGTCTCTCTATACCTCTAATACCTGTCTCTCTATACCTCTCTCCCTGTCTTTCTCTCTATACCTCTCACCTGTCTCTCTATACCGCTCGACCTGTCTCTATACCTCTCTACCTGTCTGTCTCTCTATACCCTCTCCTCCCTGTCTCTCTATACCTTCTCTACCTTCTCTAACCTCTTACCTGTCTGTCTCTCTATACTCTCTACCTGTCTCTCTATACCTCTCTACCTGTCTGTCTCTCTATACCTCTCTACCCTCTCTCTATAACTCTCTACCTGTCTCTTCTATACCTCTCTACCTGTCTCTCTCTCTATACCTCTCTCCCGGTCCTCTCTATAACCTCTCTACCTGTCTCTATACCTCTCTACCTGCCTGTCTCTCTATACCTCTCTACCTGTCTGTCTCTCTATACCTCTCTCCCTGTCCTGTCTCTCTATACCTCTATACCTGTCCTCCTATACTCTCTCCTACCTGTTTCTCTCTATACCTCCTCTACCTGTCTGTCTCTCTATAACTCTCGCCGGTCTCTCTATACCTCTCTTACCTGTCTGTCTCTCTATACCTCTCTACCTGTCTGTCTCTCTATCCCTCTCTACCTGTCTGTCTCTCTATACCTCTCTACCTGTCTGTCTCTCTATACCTCTCTACCTGTCTGTCTCTCTATACCTCTCTACCTGTCTGTCTCTCTATACCCTCTTCTGTCTCATCAAACCTCTCTACCTGCTGTCTCTCATAACTCCGACCGTCTCTCTATACCTCCTACCTGTCTGTCTCTCTATACCTCTCTACCTGTCTGTCTCTCTAACCTCTCTACCTGTCTGTCTCTCTATACCTCTCTACCTGTCTGTCTCTCTATACTCTCACCTTCTGTCTCTCTATACCTCTCTACCTGACTCTCTATAACTCTCTCCCTGTCTCTCTATACTCTCTACCTGTCTCTCTATAACTCTCTACCTGTCTCTCTATCCTCTCTACCTGTCTGTCTCTCTATACCTCTCTACCTGTCTGTCCTCTCTATACCTCTCCTCCCTGTCTCTCCTACTCTCTACCTGTCTGTCTCTCTATACCTCTCTCCCTGTCTCTCTATACCTCTCTACCTGTCTGTCTCTCTATACCTCTCTACCTGTCTTCCTGTCATCTCTATACTCTCTCCCTGTCTCGCTATACCTCTATACCTGTCTGTCTCTCTATACCTCTATACCTGTCTCTCTATACCTCTCTCCCTGTCTGTCTCTCTATACCTCTCTACCTGTCTGTCTCTCTATACCTCTCTACCTGCTGTCTCTCTATACCTCTTCCCTGTCTCTCTATACCTCTCTACTGTCTGTCTCTCTATACCTCTCTACCCTGTCTGTCTCTCTATACTTCTCTCCCTGTCTCGCTATACCCTATCCCTGTCTGTCTCTCTATACTCTCTACTTGTCTGTCTCTCTATACCTCGTCTACCTGTCGTCTCTCTATACCTCTCTACCTGTCTGTCTCTCCTATACCTGTCTGTCTCTCTATACCTCTCTACCTGTCTGTCTCTCTATACCTCTCTACCTGTCTATCTCTCTATACCTCTCTACCTGTCTGTCTCTCTAATAACTCTCGACCGGTCTCTCTATACCCTCACCGTCTGTCTCTCTATACCCTCTCTACCTGTCTGTCTCTCTATACCTCTCTACCTGTCTGCGCTCTATAATACCTCTCTACCTGTCTGTCTCTCTTACTACCTCTCTACCTGTCTGTCTCTCTCTATACCTCTTACTACCTGACTCTCTATAACTCTCTTCATCCTGTACTCCTCTATAACTCTCTACCTGTCTCTCTATAACTCTCTACCTGTCTCTCGATACCTCTCTACCTGCTGTCTCTCTATCATCTCTACACCCTGTCTATCTCTCATACCTCTCTCCCTGTCTCTCTATACCTCTCTACCTGTCTGTCTCTCTATACCTCTCTCCCCTGTCCTCTATACCTCTCTACCTGTCTGTCCTCGCTATACCTCTCTACCTGTCGTGTCTCTCTATCCTCTCTCCTGTCTCTCTATACCTCTCTACCTGTCTGTCTCTCTATACTCTCTCCCTGCTCTCTATACCTCTCTCCTCCCTGTCTTCTCTCTATACCTCTCACCTTCTGTCTCTCTATACCTCTAACTGTCTGTCCTCTCTATACATCTATACCTTCTCTCTATCCTCTCTACCTGTCTGTCTCTCTATACCTCTCCCTGTCTCTCTATAACCGCTCGACCTGTCTCTATACCTCTCTACCTGTCTGTCTCTCTATACCTCTCTACCTGTCTCTATACCTCTCTCTACTGTCTGTCTCTCTCATAACTATCTACCTGTCTGTCTCTCTATACCTCTCTACCTGTCTGTCTCTCTATACCTCTCTACCTGTCTTCTCTCTATACCTCTCTACCTGACTCTCTATAACTCTTCCCTGTCTGTCTCTCTATACCTCTCTACCTGTCTGTCTCTCTATATCCTATCTACTCGTCTGTCTCTCTCTATAACCTCTACCTGACTCTCTATAACTCTCTCCCGTCTCTCTATAACTCTCTACTGTCTCTCTATAACTCTCTACCTGTCTCTCTTATCACCTCGTCTACCTGGCCTGTCTCTCTATACCCTCTAACTGTCTGTCCTCTATACCTCTCCCCTGTCTCTTCTCCTATACCTCTAATACTCTCTACCGGTCTGTCCTCTCTATACCCCTCGTCCCTTCTCTCTATACCTCTCTACCTGTTGCTCTCTATACCTCTCTAACTGTCCTGTACTCTCTATACCTCTCTCCCTGTCTCGCTATACCTCTATACCTGTCTGTGTCTCTATACCCTCTATACCTGCTCTCTAATACCTCTCCTCCCGTCGTCACTCTATACCGTCTCCTACCTGTCTGTCTCTCCAATAAAACCTCATCTACCTTGTCTGTCTCTCTATAACCTACTATACCCTTTCTCTCTATCCTCTCCTCCCTGTTGTCCCTCTCTATACCTCTCTACCATGTCTATACCTACTCGCCGCTGTCCTCCTATACCTCTCTCTACCCTGTCTGTCTCTCTATACCTCTCTGCCCTTTCTTCTCTAAAACCTCTCTACCTGTCTCTATACCTCTCTACCCCGTCTGTCTCTTCTATAACTCTCTACCTGTCTTCTCTAAGTACTCATCTCTACCTGTCTGTCTCTCTATCCCTCTCCACCCGTCCTCTCTATAACTCTCTACCTGTCTCTCTATACCTCTCTACCTGTCTCCTCTCTATACCTCTCTCCCGGTCTCTCTATACGTCTCTACCTGTCTCTAACCTCTCTAAACGCTGTCTGTCCTCTCTAGACCCTCTACTGTCTGTACTTCTCATACCTCTCTCCCTGTATGTCTCTCCCTCTCTATACTCTATACCTTCTCTCTATACCTCTCTACATGTCTCTCTATACCTCTCTACCTGTCTGTCTCCCTCTATAACCTCTCTCCCTGTCTCTCTATACCGCTAAAGACCCACACGAGGGTATAGAGGAGATGGACCCACTGGTTGCCCTCTAGGTTACAGAGAGCTGGTAGTCCCATCCACCAAACTCCCAGGTGTGAAACAGGGAAGGGACTCAGGGAGTATGTTAATTTGGTATAGAGCAGACTTTACTCACTCTATTATATTAATCAAAACAGGAACATTTTACATTTGGCTTGAAATTCAAAAGGAAATGATCTCAACAGAGAAAGATGTCCCCCTGTGTGGTACCTATATCCCCCCACAAGAATCTCCATAATGAAGACACCTTCTCCATCCTGGAGGGGGAAGTCAATCATTTCCAGGCCCAGGGACATGTACTAGTCTGTGGTGAATGTCAGAACTGGACAAGAGCCTGACACCCTCAGCACACAGGGGGACAAACACCTACCTGAGGTGACAGCTTTCCTTCCCCCATATGCCCCCCTAGACACAACTACGACAACATAACCAACAAAGACAGGTCACAACTCCTGCAGCTCTGTCGCACGCTGTCTACGTACATAGTCAATGGTAGGCTTCGAGGGGACTCCTATGGTAGGTACACCTATAGCTCATCTCTTGGCAGTAGTACTGTACAGTCGTGGCCAAAAGTTTTGAGAATGACACAAATATTAATTTCCACAAAGTTTGCTGCTTCAGTGTCTTTAGATATTTTTGTCAGATGTTACTATGGAATACTGAAGTATAATTACAAGCATTTCATACGTGTCAAAGGCTTTTATTGACAATTACATGATGTTGATGCAAAGAGTCAATATTGCAGTGTTGACCCTTCTTTTTCAAGACCTCTGCAATCCGCCCTGGCAAGGTCTGGGGAGTTCCCTGGCCATGGACCCAAAATATCGATGTTTTGTTCCCCGAGCCACTTAGTTATCACTTTTGCCTTATGGCAAGGTGCTCCATCATGCTGGAAAAGGCATTGTTCATCACCAAACTGTTCCTGGATGGTTGGGAGAAGTTGCTCTCGGAGGATGTGTTGGTACCATTCTTTATTCATGGCTGTGTTCTTAGGCACAATTGTGAGTGAGCCCACTCCCTTGGCTGAGAAGCAACCCCACACGTGAATGGTCTCAGGATGCTTTACTGTTGGCATGACACAGGATTGATGGTAGATGGCTCACCTTGTCTTCTCCGGACAAGCTTTTTTCTGGATGCCCCGAACAATCGGAAAGGGGATTCATCAGAGAAAATGACTTTACCCCAGTCCTTAGCAGTCCAATCCCTGTACATTTTGCAGAATATCAGTCTGTCCCTGATGTTTTTCCTGGAGAGAGGTGGCTTCTTTACTGCCCTTCTTGACACCAGGCCATCCTCCAAAAGTCTTCGTCTCACTGTGCGTGCAGATGCACTCACACCTGCCTGCTGCCATTCCTGAGCAAGCTCTGTACTGGTGGTGCCCCGATCCCGCAGCTGAATCAACTTTAGGAGATGGCCCTGGCGCTTGCTTGACTTTCTTGGGCGCCCTGAAGCCTTCTTCACAACAATTGAACCGCTCTCCTTGAAGTTCTTGATGATCCGATAAATGGTTGATTTAGGTGCAATCTTACTGGCAGCAATATCCTTGCCTGTGAAGCCCTTTTTGTGCAAAGCAATGATGACGGCACGTGTTTCCTTGCAGGTAACCATGGTTAACAGAGGAAGAACAATGATTCTAAGCACCACCCTCCTTTTGAAGCTTCAAGTCTGTTATTCGAACTCAATCAGCATGACAGAGTGATCTCCAGCCTTGTCCTCGTCAACACTCACACCTGTGTTAACGAGAGAATCACTTACAGAATGTCAGCTGGTCCTTTTGTGGCAGGGCTGAAATGCAGTGGAAAGTTTTTTTGGGGATTCAGTTCATTTGCATGGCAAAGAGGGACTTTGCAATTAATTGCAATTCATCTGATCACTCTTCATAACATTCTGGAGTATATGCAAATTGCCATCATTCAAACTGAGGCAGCAGACTTGTGTGAAAATTTATATTTGTGTCATTCTCAAAACTTTTGGCCACAACTGTAGACTACTTGATCACTGACCTCAACCCAGAGTCTCTCAGAGTGTTCACAGTCAACCCACTGACACCCCTATCAGATCACAGCAAAATCACAGTCTACTTGTGACAGAGCAATACTCAATCATGAGGCATCAAAGCCAAAGGAACTGAGTAATTTTAAGAAATGCTATAGATGGAAGGAAAGTAGTGTGGAAACCTACCAAAAAACAATTAGGCAACAACAAATTCAATCCCTTTTAGACAACTTCCTGGACAAAATATTCCACTGTAATAGTGAAGGTGTAAACTTGGCAGCAGAAAACCTAAACAGTATATTTGACCTCTCAGCTTCCCTAACAGAAAACTGAAGAAAATGAACAACAATGACACATGGTTTGATGAAGAATGCAAAAACCTAAGAAAGAAATGGAGAAACCGATCCAACCACAAACAGAGACCCAGAAAACCTGAGTCTACGCCTTCTCTATGGTGAATCACTAAAACAATACAGAAATACACAATGGAAAAAGAAGGAACAGCACATCAGAAATCAGCTCAATGTAGTTGAAGAATCCATAGACTCGAACCATTTCTGGGAAAATTGTAAAACAACAACACAAAGAATTATCTTTACCCAAAACGGAGATGTAAACCACTTCTCCAATCCTTTTGGCTCTATAACAAACAACAAAAACATTTACATGATCCAATACAAATCTTAGAATAAACTATTAAAGACTACCAGAACCCACTGGATTCTCCAATTACCTTGAATGAACTACAGGACAACATACAATCTCCACTCCAAAAAGGCCTGTGGTGTCGATGGTATCCTCAATGAAATGATCAAATATACAGACCAAAAATTACAAATGGCTATACTAAAACTCTTGAACATCATCCTCAGCTCTGGCATCTTCCCCAATATTTGGAACCAAGAACTGATCACCCCAATCCAAAAAAGTGAAGACAAATTTGACCCCATTAACTACCGTGGGTTATGCGCCAACAGCAACCTTGGGAAAATCCTCTGCATTGTCATTAACAGCCCACAAAATGAGGTGGAAACTGAGCTGCACTTCCTAACCTCCTGCCAAATGTATATTAGAGAAACATATTTCCCTCAGATTACACAGACCCACAAAGAATTCGAAAACAAACCCGATTTTGATAAACTCCCATATCTACTGGGTGAAATACCACAGTGTTCCATCACAACAGCAAGATTTGTGACCTGTTGCCACAAGAAAAGGGCAACCAGTGAAGAACAAACACCATTGTAAATACAACCCATATTTCCGTTTATGTATTTTCCCTTGTGTACTTTAACTATTTGTACATCGTTACAACACTGTATATAGACATAATATGACATTTGTAATGTCTTTATTCTTTTGGAACTTCTGTGAGTGTAATGTTTACTGTTCATTTTTATTTCACTTTCGTATATTATCTACTTCACTTGCTTTGGCAATGTTAACATATGTTTCCCATGCCAATAAAGCCCATTGAACTGAACGGAACTGAATTGAGAGCAGCGCTGTCTCACTTACAGCCAGGCTGGTGGTGTGTTCAGGCCAGGGTCTAGAAATCACTATTACCCACAAGGTTTCTATTAAATCCATTGTTTTCTCAGCTCTCTGCTCTCTCCATGTTGTTCTCTGCTCTCTCCATGTTGTTCTCTGCTCTCTCCATGTTGTTCTCTGCTCTCTCCATGTTGTTTCTCTGATGTTATACATCCAGCCTGGATGAGATGAATTCACCCTACTGCACTACTTAGTCTCTACAAGGAGTGCAGAAGGGACTGTGTGTGATTTACGTCAGATACAGACTGAAGGGAGAGGCGTTAGCATCTTATTCATACACGGTCTTATAAATGACTAACGCAGGACATTTTAAAACACCTCCTCCAGCCTAGCCAGGTAATACCTGGTAGCATTTCATTATGTCTCCCACACACACACACACACACACACACACACACACACACACACACACACACACACACACACACACACACACACACACACACACACACACACACACAGCTTCACCACTGGGACGTCATTCATCTAGTGCTGCCAGTGACTCAGCAATACAGGCCAATTCTTCAAACTATAGCTAACTGTAGGGAGTAGGACGCCAGGGTGATCTGTCAGATACATGTTGGCTGTAGAGTATTAAAGGACGTTCTCTGTCAGAGACATGTTGGCTGTAGAGTATTAAAGGACGTTCTCTGTCAGAGACATGTTGGCTGTAGAGTATTAAAGGACGTTCTCTGTCAGAGACATGTTGGCTGTAGAGTATTAAAGGAGGTTCTCTGTCAGAGACATGTTGGCTGTAGAGTATTAAAGGACGTTCTCTGTCAGAGACATGTTGGCTGTAGAGTATTAAAGGACGTCCTCTGTCAGAGAGACATGTTGGCTGTAGAGTATTAAAGGACGTTCTCTGTCAGAGAGACATGTTGGCTGTAGAGTACTAAAGGAGGTTCTCTGTCAGAGAGACATGTTGGCTGTAGAGTATTAAAGGACGTTCTCTGTCAGAGAGACATGTTGGCTGTAGAGTACTAAAGGAGGTTCTCTGTCAGAGAGACATGTTGGCTGTAGAGTATTAAAGGCCGTTCTCTGTCAGATACATGTTGGCTGTAGAGTATTAAAGGACGTTCTCTGTCAGAGACATGTTGGCTGTAGAGTATTAAAGGACGTTCTCTGTCAGAGAGACATGTTGGCTGTAGAGTATTAAAGGACGTTCTCTGTCAGAGACATGTTGGCTGTAGAGTATTAAAGGACATTCTCTGTCAGAGACATGTTGGCTGTAGAGTATTAAAGGACGTTCTCTGTCAGAGAGACATGTTGGCTGTAGAGTACTAAAGGAGGTTCTCTGTCAGAGAGACATGTTGGCTGTAGAGTATTAAAGGACGTTCTCTGTCAGATACATGTTGGCTGTAGAGTATTAAAGGACGTTCTCTGTCAGAGACATGTTGGCTGTAGAGTATTAAAGGACGTTCTCTGTCAGATACATGTTGGCTGTAGAGTATTAAAGGACGTTCTCTGTCAGAGACATGTTGGCTGTAGAGTATTAAAGGACGTTCTCTGTCAGATACATGTTGGCTGTAGAGTATTAAAGGACGTTCTCTGTCAGAGAGACATGTTGGCTGTAGAGTATTAAAGGACGTTCTCTGTCAGAGACATGTTGGCTGTAGAGTATTAAAGGACGTTCTCTGTCAGAGAGACATGTTGGCTGTAGAGTATTAAAGGACGTTCTCTGTCAGAGACATGTTGGCTGTAGAGTATTAAAGGACGTTCTCTGTCAGAGACATGTTGGCTGTAGAGTATTAAAGGACGTTCTCTGTCAGAGACATGTTGGCTGTAGAGTATTAAAGGCCGTTCTCTGTCAGAGACATGTTGGCTGTAGAGTATTAAAGGACGTTCTCTGTCAGAGACATGTTGGCTGTAGAGTATTAAAGGAGGTTCTCTGTCAGAGAGACATGTTGGCTGTAGAGTATTAAAGGACGTTCTCTGTCAGATACATGTTGGCTGTAGAGTATTAAAGGACGTTCTCTGTCAGAGACATGTTGGCTGTAGAGTATTAAAGGCCGTTCTCTGTCAGATACATGTTGGCTGTAGAGTATTAAAGGACGTTCTCTGTCAGAGACATGTTGGCTGTAGAGTATTAAATGACGTTCTCTGTCAGAGAGACATGTTGGCTGTAGAGTATTAAAGGACGTTCTCTGTCAGAGACATGTTGGCTGTAGAGTATTAAAGGACGTTCTCTGTCAGATACATGTTGGCTGTAGAGTATTAAAGGACGTTCTCTGTCAGAGACATGTTGGCTGTAGAGTATTAAAGGACGTTCTCTGTCAGATACATGTTGGCTGTAGAGTATTAAAGGAGGTTCTCTGTCAGAGAGACATGTTGGCTGTAGAGTATTAAATGACGTTCTCTGTCAGATACATGTTGGCTGTAGAGTATTAAAGGACGTTCTCTGTCAGAGACATGTTGGCTGTAGAGTATTAAAGGACGTTCTCTGTCAGAGAGACATGTTGGCTGTAGAGTATTAAAGGAGGTTCTCTGTCAGAGAGACATGTTGGCTGTAGAGTATTAAAGGCCGTTCTCTGTCAGATACATGTTGGCTGTAGAGTATTAAAGGACGTTCTCTGTCAGAGACATGTTGGCTGTAGAGTATTAAAGGACGTTCTCTGTCAGAGAGACATGTTGGCTGTAGAGTATTAAAGGACGTTCTCTGTCAGAGACATGTTGGCTGTAGAGTATTAAAGGACATTCTCTGTCAGAGACATGTTGGCTGTAGAGTATTAAAGGACGTTCTCTGTCAGAGAGACATGTTGGCTGTAGAGTACTAAAGGAGGTTCTCTGTCAGAGAGACATGTTGGCTGTAGAGTATTAAAGGACGTTCTCTGTCAGATACATGTTGGCTGTAGAGTATTAAAGGACGTTCTCTGTCAGAGACATGTTGGCTGTAGAGTATTAAAGGACGTTCTCTGTCAGATACATGTTGGCTGTAGAGTATTAAAGGACGTTCTCTGTCAGAGACATGTTGGCTGTAGAGTATTAAAGGACGTTCTCTGTCAGATACATGTTGGCTGTAGAGTATTAAAGGACGTTCTCTGTCAGAGAGACATGTTGGCTGTAGAGTATTAAAGGACGTTCTCTGTCAGAGAGACATGTTGGCTGTAGAGTATTAAAGGACGTTCTCTGTCAGAGACATGTTGGCTGTAGAGTATTAAAGGACGTTCTCTGTCAGAGACATGTTGGCTGTAGAGTATTAAAGGACGTTCTCTGTCAGAGACATGTTGGCTGTAGAGTATTAAAGGCCGTTCTCTGTCAGAGACATGTTGGCTGTAGAGTATTAAAGGACGTTCTCTGTCAGAGACATGTTGGCTGTAGAGTATTAAAGGAGGTTCTCTGTCAGAGAGACATGTTGGCTGTAGAGTATTAAAGGACGTTCTCTGTCAGATACATGTTGGCTGTAGAGTATTAAAGGACGTTCTCTGTCAGAGACATGTTGGCTGTAGAGTATTAAAGGCCGTTCTCTGTCAGATACATGTTGGCTGTAGAGTATTAAAGGACGTTCTCTGTCAGAGACATGTTGGCTGTAGAGTATTAAATGACGTTCTCTGTCAGAGAGACATGTTGGCTGTAGAGTATTAAAGGACGTTCTCTGTCAGAGACATGTTGGCTGTAGAGTATTAAAGGACGTTCTCTGTCAGATACATGTTGGCTGTAGAGTATTAAAGGACGTTCTCTGTCAGAGACATGTTGGCTGTAGAGTATTAAAGGACGTTCTCTGTCAGATACATGTTGGCTGTAGAGTATTAAAGGAGGTTCTCTGTCAGAGAGACATGTTGGCTGTAGAGTATTAAATGACGTTCTCTGTCAGATACATGTTGGCTGTAGAGTATTAAAGGACGTTCTCTGTCAGAGACATGTTGGCTGTAGAGTATTAAAGGCCGTTCTCTGTCAGAGACATGTTGGCTGTAGAGTATTAAAGGACGTTCTCTGTCAGAGACATGTTGGCTGTAGAGTATTAAAGGACGTTCTCTGTCAGAGACATGTTGGCTGTAGAGTATTAAAGGACGTTCTCTGTCAGAGAGACATGTTGGCTGTAGAGTATTAAAGGACGTTCTCTGTCAGATACATGTTGGCTGTAGAGTATTAAAGGACGTTCTCTGTCAGAGACATGTTGGCTGTAGAGTATTAAAGGACGTTCTCTGTCAGAGAGACATGTTGGCTGTAGAGTATTAAAGGACGTTCTCTGTCAGAGAGACATGTTGGCTGTAGAGTATTAAAGGACGTTCTCTGTCAGAGAGACATGTTGGCTGTAGAGTATTAAAGGACGTTCTCTGTCAGCGACATGTTGGCTGTAGAGTATTAAAGGACGTTCTCTGTCAGAGACATGTTGGCTGTAGAGTATTAAAGGCCGTTCTCTGTCAGAGACATGTTGGCTGTAGAGTATTAAAGGACGTTCTCTGTCAGAGACATGTTGGCTGTAGAGTATTAAAGGACGTTCTCTGTCAGAGACATGTTGGCTGTAGAGTATTAAAGGACGTTCTCTGTCAGAGAGACATGTTGGCTGTAGAGTATTAAAGGACGTTCTCTGTCAGATACATGTTGGCTGTAGAGTATTAAAGGACGTTCTCTGTCAGAGACATGTTGGCTGTAGAGTATTAAAGGCCGTTCTCTGTCAGAGACATGTTGGCTGTAGAGTATTAAAGGACGTTCTCTGTCAGAGACATGTTGGCTGTAGAGTATTAAAGGACGTTCTCTGTCAGAGACATGTTGGCTGTAGAGTATTAAAGGACGTTCTCTGTCAGAGAGACATGTTGGCTGTAGAGTATTAAAGGACGTTCTCTGTCAGATACATGTTGGCTGTAGAGTATTAAAGGACGTTCTCTGTCAGAGACATGTTGGCTGTAGAGTATTAAAGGACGTTCTCTGTCAGAGAGACATGTTGGCTGTAGAGTATTAAAGGACGTTCTCTGTCAGAGAGACATGTTGGCTGTAGAGTATTAAAGGACGTTCTCTGTCAGATACATGTTGGCTGTAGAGTATTAAAGGACGTTCTCTGTCAGAGAGACATGTTGGCTGTAGAGTATTAAAGGACGTTCTCTGTCAGATACATGTTGGCTGTAGAGTATTAAAGGACGTTCTCTGTCAGAGACATGTTGGCTGTAGAGTATTAAAGGACGTTCTCTGTCAGAGACATGTTGGCTGTAGAGTATTAAAGGAGGTTCTCTGTCAGATACATGTTGGCTGTAGAGTATTAAAGGACGTTCTCTGTCAGATACATGTTGGCTGTAGAGTATTAAAGGACGTTCTCTGTCAGAGACATGTTGGCTGTAGAGTATTAAAGGACGTTCTCTGTCAGAGAGACATGTTGGCTGTAGAGTATTAAAGGACGTTCTCTGTCAGATACATGTTGGCTGTAGAGTATTAAAGGACGTTCTCTGTCAGAGACATGTTGGCTGTAGAGTATTAAAGGACGTTCTCTGTCAGAGACATGTTGGCTGTAGAGTATTAAAGGACGTTCTCTGTCAGAGAGACATGTTGGCTTTAGAGTATTAAAGGACGTTCTCTGTCAGAGACATGTTGGCTTTAGAGTATTAAAGGAGGTTCTCTGTCAGAGAGACATGTTGGCTGTAGAGTATTAAAGGACGTTCTCTGTCAGAGAGACATGTTGGCTGTAGAGTATTAAAGGACGTTCTCTGTCAGAGAGACATGTTGGCTGTAGAGTATTAAAGGAGGTTCTCTGTCAGTGAGACATGTTGGCTGTAGAGTATTAAATGATGTTCTCTGTCAGAGACATGTTGGCTGTAGAGTATTAAAGGACGTTCTTGGTCTGGACCTCCTTTGGAGGAGTTTTTAAGAAGAGTCCATTGTCAAAGTGTGTTATTGTTGCTAAAATAATAATCTGTTTTGATAGAATAGATAATAACTGCAGTTTTACATGTTCATCTCTATATGTTGTCCCAGGGATATCAGCCCTATATGTTGTCCCAGGGATATCATTCCTATATGTTGTCCCAGGGATATCACTCCTATATGTTGTCCCAGGGATATCATCCCTATATGTTGTCCCAGGGATATCAGCCCTATATGTTGTCCCAGGGATATCATCCCTATATGTTGTCCCAGGGATATCAGCCCTATATGTTGTCCCTCCCAGGGATATCAGCCCTATATGTTGTCCCTCCCAGGGATATCATCCCTATATGTTGTCCCTTCCAGGGATATCATCCCTATATGTTGTCCCTTCCAGGGATATCAGCCCTATATGTTGTCCCAGGGATATCACTCCTATATGTTGTCCCAGGGATATCACTCCTATATGTTGTCCCATGGATATCACTCCTATATGTTGTCCCATGGATATCACTCCTATATGTTGTCCCAGGGATATCAGCCCTATATGTTGTCCCATGGATATCACTCCTATATGTTGTCCCAGGGATATCATCCCTATATGTTGTCCCAGGGATATCAGCCCTATATGTTGTCCCATGGATATCACTCCTATATGTTGTCCCAGGGATATCATCCCTATATGTTGTCCCAGGGATATCCGCCCTATATGTTGTCCCACAACCAGGCGTTCTTCTCACCTTCTCATATTTCCCTCCAATGGGCAGTGAGTTCTTTGATACGTCCACCTCAGTTCCGTCTTTGTAGTAGAGCTTGATGTGTTCCTCCTCATGTCCATGCTCTCTGTTCATGGACTGCATGCTGGAGAAGATGCTGCCTGCCTTCCTACTGCTGCCTGGGCCGCTACCCGCTTTGGCCTCTTTCCTGGTGGGGATCATTATAAAGCTTTTCATTCAGGCTTCAAGTCAATTGATAATCTGTTCCCCTGAACGATAACAGCTTGTTATGAAAATTATATATATTTCTATTCGAGTTTGCAAGAAAGGCATTTCACTGTACTTGTGCATGTGACATTAAAACTTTAAACTTATTTATATTTCATCTAGATTTACAACTTTACATTGTAACAGCTTACTTCGCAAATACACCGCATTCGGAAAGTATTCAGACCACTTGACTTTTTTCACATTTTGTTAAATTACAGCCTTCTTCTAAAATTGAT
Source organism: Salvelinus namaycush (assembly GCF_016432855.1). Lineage (NCBI taxonomy): Eukaryota > Metazoa > Chordata > Actinopteri > Salmoniformes > Salmonidae > Salvelinus > Salvelinus namaycush. Next base: position 686,433 of record NW_024059341.1, on the reverse strand, counting down.
TAAATAAAATGTTCCTCATCAATCTACACACAATACCCCATAATGACATCACAATACCCCATAATGACATCACAATACCCCATAATGACATCACAATACCCCATAATGACATCACAATACCCCATAATGACATCACAATACCCCATAATGACATCTCAATACCCCATAATGACAAAGCGAAAACAGGTTATTTACTTAAGTATTCAGACACTTTGCTATGAGACTCAAAATTGAGCTCAGGTGCATCCTGTTTCCATTGATCATCCTTGAGATGTTTCTACAACTTGATTGGAGTCCACCTGTGGTAAATTCAATTGACTAGACATGATTTGGAAAAGCACACACTTGTCTATATATGGTCCCACAGTTGACAGTGCATGTCAGGGAGGGCAAAAACAAAGCCATGAGATTGAAGTAATTGTCCGTAGAGCTCCGAGACAGGATTGTGTCGAGGCACAGATCTGGGGAAGGGTACCAAAACATTTCTGCAGCATTGAAGGTCCCCAAGAACACAGTGGCCTCCATCATTCTTAAATGGAAGAAGTTTGGAACCACCAAGACTCTTCCTAGAGTTGGCCGCCCGGTCAAATTCAGCAATCGGGGGGAAAGGGCCTTGGTCAGGAAGTGACCAAAAACCCGATGGTCACTCTGACAGAGCTCCAGACTTCCTCTGTGGAAATGGGAGAATCTTCCAGAAGGACAACCATCTCTACAGCACTTTACCAATCAGGCCTTTATGGTAGAGTGGCCAGATGTAAGCCACTCCTCAGTAAAAGGCACATGACAGCCCGTTGGAATTTTCCAAAAGGCACCTAAAGACTCTCAGACCATGAGAAACAAGATTCTCTGGTCTGATGAAACCAAGATTGAACTATTTGGCCTGATTGCCAAGCGTCACATCCTGAGGAAACCTGTCACCATCCCTATGGTGAAGCATGGTGGTGGAAGCATCATGCTGTGGGGATGTTTTTCTGCGGCAGGGACTTGGAGACTAGTCAGGATCAAGGGATAGATGAACGGAGCAAAGTACAGAGATCCTTGATGAAAGTCCGCTCCAGAGCGCTCAAGACCTCAGACTGGGGTGAAGGTTCACCTTCCAACAGGACAACGACCCTAAGCACTCAGCCAGGACAACGCAGGAGTGGCTTTGGGACAAATCTCTGAATGTCTTTGAGTGGCCAAGCCAGTGGCCGGACTTGAGCCTAAAAATAGCTGTGGAGCAACGGTCCCCATCCAACTTGACAGAGCTTAAGAGGATCTGCAGAGAAGAATGGGAGAAACTCCCCAAATGCAGGTGCGCCAATCTTTTAGTGTCATACCTAAGAAGACTTGAGGCGGTAATCGCTGTCAAAGGTGCTTCAACAAAGTACTGAGTAAAGGGCCTGAATACTTAAGTAAATGTCATATTTTATTTCATTTTTCATACAGTACTAATAAAAAGATGTGGATACACCAACTGTACTCATTCAAGGGTTTTTCTTCATTTTTACTATTTTCTACATCAAAACTATGAAATAACACATATGGAATCATGAAGTAACCAACATTTTTTTAAACAAATATATTTTATATTTGAGATTCTTCAAAGTAGCCACCCTTTGCCTTGATGACAGCTTTGCACATTCTTGGAATTCTCTCAACCAGCATCATGAGGTAGTCACCTGGAATGCATTTCAATTAACAGGTGTGCCTTGTTAAAAGTACATTTGTGGAATTTATTTCCTTCTTAATGCGTTTGAGCCAATCGGTTGTATTGTGACAAGGCATACAGAAGCTAGCCCTATTTGGTAAAAGACCAAGTCCATATTGTGGCAAGAACAGCTCAAATAATCAAAGAGAAACGACAGTCCATCGTTACTTTAAGACATGAAGGTCAGTCAGTCCGAAAAATTTCAAGAACTTTGAAAGTTTCTTCAAGTGCAGTAGCAAAAACCATTATGCGCTACAATGAAACTGGCTCTCATGAGGACGGTCACAGGAAAGGAAGACCCAGAGGGACATCTGCTGCAGAGGATAAATTCATTAGAGTTACCAGCCTCAGAAATTGCAGCCCAAATAAACACTTCACAGAGTTCAAGTAACAGACACATCTCAAAATCAACTGTTCAGAGGAGACTGTGTGAATCAGGCCTTCATGGTCAAATTGGGGCAAAAAAATACTACTAAAGGACACCAATAAGAAGAAGAGACTTACTTGCGCCAAGAAACACGACCAATGGACATTAGACCGGTGGAAATCTGTCCCCTGGTCTGATGAGTCCAAATTTGAGATTTTTGGTTCCAACAGCCGTGTCTTTGTGAGACGCAGGTGAACGGATGAGCTCTGTATGTGTGGTTCCCACCGTGAAGCATGGAGGAGGAAGAGTGATGGTGTGGGGGTGCTTTGCTAGTGACACTGTCAGTGATTTATTTAGAATTCAAGGCACACTTAACCAGCATGGCCACCACAGCATTCTGCAGCGATACGGGATCCCATCTGGTTTGCGCTTAGTGGGACTATCCATTTGTTTTTCAACAGGACAATGACCGAAAACACACCTCCAGGCTGTGTAAGAGTTATTTGACCAAGAAGGAGAGTGATGAAGTGCTGCATCAGATGACCTGGCCTCCACAATCACCCGACCTCAACCCAATCGAGATGGTTTGGGATAAGTTGGACCGGAGAGTGAAGGAAAAGCAGCCAACAAGTGCTCAGCATGTGTGGGAACTCCTTCAAGACTGTTAGAAAAGCATTCCAGGTGAAGCTGGTTGAGAGAATGCCAAGAGTGTGCAAAGCTGTCATCAAGGCAAATGGTGGCTACTTTGAAGAATTAAAAATATAAAATATATTTTGATTTGTTTAATACTTTTTTGGTTACTACATGATTCCATATGTGTTATTTCATAGTTTTGATGTCTTCACTATTATTCTACAATGTAGAAAATAGTATAAAAAAAAACTTGAATTAGTAGGTGTCCAAACTTTTAATTGGTACTGTACTTTTGCAAACATTTTTACAAAACATTTTTTGCTTTGATATTTTGGGGTATTGTGTGTAGATTGATGAGGGTAAAAAACTATTTAATCAATTTTAGAAAAAGGTTGTAATGTAACAAAATGTGGAAAAAGTCAAGGGGTCTGAATACTTTCCGAATGGTAGGAGTCACACCTCCTACCAGCTCACTATGTGTGGCACCCACCTGGCAGCAGCACTAACAACACTGCTATGGAATAACAGGTGATGTTACTACCCAAGAGCATCATTAATGCCTTCTATTTGAAACAGACAACTCTTTACCGCTTTGTCTGCACTGTATGGAATACATAGAGAATACATACTCTCTAATGTGGCACCCATCTGGGTGATGAAACATGGCAGCCATTTTGTGCCTATCAGAGAGCTCACTAACCTGGTGATGTTGAGGTAGTTGAGCAGCTCTCTCTGGTTGAAGCCTTTCTTTAATAACCTGTTGGTCTGTCTGGGTCCCACCTGGGGCACGGCCCGGCTGCCTTTAGCTGGGGACGCGTCCGGGTGCTCAACTAGGCTGCCTACACTACCCATACTGCACCGGGCCAGTAGGGCTGTGGGCCGGGTAGGGGTCGAGTAGGGGTCACGGAATGTCTTGCTGGGGTCACGGCTCAGAGGAAGGGTCTGGACCGATGTTGCCATTGGTTACAGGACAGGGTGGCCACGTGGGGAACTCTTGAGGTAGAGGAAGAGAGCAAAGAAGAGGGGAAGAAAGAGGTTGAGAATCAGAGAATGGACATAAACAAACTGATTCAGAACCCTGTAAAATATCTTTGGCATCATGAACCATCATCACCATGATAACTTCCTATTCACCTTCTAACTGTAATATCGTATCTCTATGGCAACACCAACCATCATCACCATGATAACCTCCTATTCACCTTCTAACTGTAATATCTTATCTCTATGGCAACACGAACCATCATCACCATGATAACCTCCTATTTACCTTCTAACTGTAATATCTTATCTCTATGGCAACACGAACCATCATCACCATGATAACCTCCTATTCACCTTCTAACTGCTGTAATATCTTATCTCTATGGCAACACCAACCATAATCACCATGATAACCTCCTATTCACCTTCTAACTGTAATATCTTATCTCTATGGCAACACGAACCATCATCACCATGATAACCTCCTATTCACCTTCTAACTGTAATATCTTATCTCTATGGCAACACGAACCATCATCACCATGATAACCTCCTATTCACCTTCTAACTGTAATATCTTATCTCTATGGCAACACGAACCATCATCACCATGATAACCTCCTATTCACCTTCTAACTGTAATATCTTATCTCTATGGCAACACGAACCATCATCACCATGATAACCTCCTATTCACCTTCTAACTGTAATATCTTATCTCTATGGCAACACCAACCATCATCACCATGATAACCTCCTATTCACCTTCTAACTGTAATATCTTATCTCTATGGCAACACGAACCATCATCACCATGATAACCTCCTATTCACCTTCTAACTGTAATATCTTATCTCTATGGCAACACGAACCATCATCACCATGATAACCTCCTATTCACCTTCTAACTGTAATATCTTATCTCTATGGCAACACCAACCATCATCACCATGATAACCTCCTATTCACCTTCTAACTGTAATATCTTATCTCTATGGCAACACCAACCATCATCACCATGATAACCTCCTATTCACCTTCTAACTGTAATATCTTATCTCTATGGCAACACGAACCATCATCACCA
>NW_024059341.1:661672-676672 GCF_016432855.1 Salvelinus namaycush | reverse complement strand
CCTCCCTCTCTCCATTCCTCCCTCTCTCCATTCCTCCCTCTCCTCTCTCCCTCTCCATTCCTCCCTCTCCTCTCTCCCTCTCCTCTCTCCCTCTCCATTCCTCCCTCTCCTCTCTCTCTCTCCATTCCTCCCTCTCCTCTCTCCCTCTCCATTCCTCCCTCTCCTCTCTCCCTCTCCATTCCTCCCTTTCCTCTCTCTCCATTCCTCCCTCTCTCCATTCCTCCCTCTCTCCATTCCTCCCTCTCCTCTCTCTCTCCATTCCTCCCTCTCCTCTCTCCCTCTCCTCTCTCCCTCTCCATTCCTCCCTCTCCTCTCTCTCTCTCCATTCCTCCCTCTCCATTCCTCCCTCTCCATTCCTCCCTCTCCTCTCTCTCTCTCCATTCCTCCCTCTCCTCTCACTCTCTCCATTCCTTCCTCTCACCCTCTCCATTCCTTCCTCTCACTCTCTCCATTCCTCCCTCTCCTCTCACTCTCTCCATTCCTCCCTCTCCTCTCACTCTCTCCATTCCTCCCTCTCCTCTCTCTGCTCATTAAGGATCTCTATTGATTCCACCCTGTTGACCCCTCTCTCTTTCCACGAGGATAAACACACACTATGGCCTTAAACCACACACACACACACACACACACACACACACACACACACACACACACACACACACACACACACACACACACACACACACACACACACACACACACACACACACACACACCCTTTAAACCCGTCTTCAGACCATAAACATCAGGGGAGTATAAACACACACACATTGTTCTGAGCCAGTAAGAATGACCATCTCTTTAATATAACCCCCCCACAGCCCTCATGTTATCACTGGCTGGTTTCAACATCCAGCGGTAACTATGCCTAGTCTGATCCTCCATTACTGGTAGACTAGTTACAGTAGAGATGCAGAAACACTGCTGTAATCACAAATCCAGGCCAGGTCACTTCTCAGTCTGTCCCAAAATAGAGCCAGCAACACACACACAGCATCATTTATGTATGAACGCGCGCACACACACACACCACAAAGTGTAAATTAAAGCTGGGACGATAAACAGAAAATGATCGACCCCGACCACTTATCGCTGAGGCATTTATCTGATATCATTACGATAAGTAGCCTACACTAGAGAAATGAGAAGTTTGAAATGAAGTGAGTTTGCTAATATGGTGATAGTTAATGGAACAATTGATGGCTACAACCATCAAACTAGTAGTAGCAGTTTAAAGGAAAAACTGTGGAGCACATTAATGTTCTAAACTGTGGTGCACATTACTGTTCTAAACTGTGGTGCACATTAATGTTCTAAACTGTGGTGCACATTAATGTTCTAAACTGTGGTGCACATTAATGTTCTAAACTGTGGTGCACATTAATGTTCTAAACTGTGGTGCACATTAATGTTCTAAACTGTGGTGCACATTAATGTTCTAAACTGTGGTGCACATTAATGTTCTAAACTGTGGTGCACATTAATGGTCTAAACTGTGGTGCACATTAATGTTAAAAACTGTGGTGCACATTAATGTTCTAAACTGTGGTGCACATTAATGTTAAAAACTGTGGTGCACATTAATGTTATAAACTGTGGTGCACATTAATGTTCTAAACTGTGGTGCACATTAATGTTCTAAACTGTGGTGCACATTAATGTTCTAAACTGTGGTGCACATTAATGTTCTAAACTGTGGTGCACATTAATGTTCTAAACTGTGGTACACATTAATCTGTGGTGCACATTAATGTTATAAACTGTGGTGCACAGTAATGTTATAAACTGTGGTGCACATTAATGTTATAAACTGTGGTGCACAGTAATGTTCTAAACTGTGGTGCACATTAATGTTCTAAACTGTGGAGCACATTAATGTTCTAAACTGTGGTGCACATTAATGTTCTAAACTGTGGTGCACATTAATGTTCTAAACTGTGGAGCACATTAATGTTCTAAACTGTGATGCACATTAATGTTATAAACTGTGATGCACATTAATGTTATAAACTGTGGTGCACAGTAATGTTATAAACTGTGGTGCACAGTAATGTTATAAACTGTGGTGCACATTAATGTTATAAACTGTGGTGCACAGTAATGTTCTAAACTGTGGTGCACATTAATGTTCTAAACTGTGGTGCACATTAATGTTCTAAACTGTGGTGCACATTAATGTTCTAAACTGTGGTGCACATTAATGTTACAAACTGTGATGCACATTAATGTTCTAAACTGTGGTGCACATTAATGTTCTAAACTGTGGTGCACATTAATGTTCTAAACTGTGGTGCACATTAATGTTCTAAACTGTGGTGCACATTAATGTTCTAAACTGTGGTGCACATTAATGTTCTAAACTGTGGTGCACATTAATGTTCTAAACTGTGATGCACATTAATGTTAAACTGTGGTGCACATTAATGTTCTAAACTGTGGTGCACATTAATGTTCTAAACTGTGGTGCACATTAATGTTAAACTGTGGTGTACATTAATGTTATAAACTTTTTGTTCTATTCATCATCAATTCAAGCAATTTATCACAATGTGGACTTTTGTTCCTATCGTCCAGCTCTAGTGTGTATGTGCACATGCACATACACAGTACTCTGTGTCTGGCTAGGTAGGGAGCAGCTACTTCAACATTTCACATGTTTCCCCCCAGTGTAATCAACATTTATCAAGTGATGTACTGGTGGCCTCAATTGGTGGCCTCAATAATTATGTAAATGGTGAGAGACAGAGACAGAGACAGAGACAGAGACAGAGAGAGAGAGAGAGAGAGAGAGACAGCAAGACAAAGAGAAAGAAAGAAAAAAAGAGAAAGAGAGAAAGAGAGAGAGCGAGAGAGAGAGAGAGAAAGAAAGAGAGAGAGAGAGAGAGAAAGGGAGGGAGAGAGAGAGAGAGAAAGAAAGAGAGAAAGGGAGGGAGAGTGAGACAGAGACAAAGAGAGAGAAGAGTAAGCCACTATAGCTGTATCGCTGAAGGCTCTCAGCCAGAGGGAGATCAAAGAGAGAGAGACTCGGAAAGCTCATGTTTATATTAATGAGCTAGCTAGCCTAACTATTTCCCTTCCCTAAAACATTCCACTCTGACTACCTCAACCATCCGCTATCATACAGTTTCAACCACTAACCCTGACCCCTAACCTTGACCCTTTACTGATGAACAAGTAGCACCTGCACTTGCTCCTCCGTTCTGACGATACTGACACATTGTCCGTTGTATCAGAGTCATCTGGTGACCAGTAGCTTCCATGTGTCAAGTTTTTAAAGTAGGCCGAGTCAGACTCATTTCAAATACGGATATATGGTGCATTCGGGAAGTATTCAGACCCCTTGACTTTTCCCTCATCAATCTACACACAATACCCCATAATGACAAAGCAAAAACAGGTTTTTATTAATTTTTGCAAATGTATTAAAAATATTAAACTGAAATATCACATTTACATAAGTATTCAGACCCTTTATTCAGTACTTGAAGCACCTTTGGCAGTGATTACAGCCTCAAGTCTTCTTGGGTATGACTCTACAAGCTTGGCACACCTGTATTTGGGGAGTTTCTCCCATTCTTCTCTGCAGATCCTCTCAAGCTCTGTCAGGTTAGATGGGGAGCGTTGCTGTACAGCTATTTTCAGGTCTCTCCAGAGATGTTGGATCGGGTTCAAATCCGGGCTCTGGCTGTGCCACTCAAGGATTGAGACCTGTCCCGAAGCCACTCTCCTGCCTTCTCTTGGGTGTGTTCTTAGGGTCGTTGTCCTGTTGGAAGGTGAACCTTCGCCCCAGTCTGAGGTCCTGAGCGCTCTGGAGCAGGTTTCCATCAAGGATCTCTCTGTACTTTGCTTCGTTCATCTTTCCCTCGATCCTGACTAGTCTCCTAGTCCCTGCCACTGAAAAACATCCCCACAGTATGCTGCTGCTACCACTATGCTTCACCGTAGGGATGGTATTGGCCAGGTGATGACCGGTGCCTGGTTTCCCTCAGACGTGATGCTTGGCATTCAGGCCAAAGAGTTCAATCTTGGTTTCATCAGACAAGAGAATCTTGTTTCTCATGGTCTGAACGCGGGCTGTCATGTGCATTTTACTGAGGAGTATCTTCCGTCGGGTTCTTGGTCACTTCCCTGACCAAGGCCCTTCTCCCCCGATTGCTCAGTTTGGCCAGGGGGCCAGCACTAGGAAATGTCTTGGTGGTTCCAAACCTCTTCCATTTAAGAATGATGGAGGCCACTGTGTTCTTGGGGACCTTCAATACTGCAGAAATGTTTTGGTACCCTTCCCCAGATCTGTGCCTCGACACAATCCTGTCTCAGAGCTTTACGGACAATTCCTTTGACCTCTTGGCTTGGTTTTTGCTCTGACATGCACTGCCAACTGGGAACTTACATAGACGGGCTGCAAAAAAAAAAACTTGGTCGACCGAAAGATGCGTGTTCTTTCAACCAAGTTTTTTACGTGTATTTTTCCTTATATAGACACACCCTATGTATGTGAGCTTGTCTGATGCTTTAAGCTTATAGTTTGATGAAATAAGACAAATGCCTCAAGAGGGCACCAGAGATCTAGATAACCAGAAGAAAAAACTTAACCTGACCCAACTATTCTCCTCTCGCTCCTGCTGGCTTTCACAGATTCTGCCATTACTCTGCTGAAGTTGCTGGTAATAGGCTACATGAGGAGTTGGCAACCTTTCTCAAGTGGAATGTCAATTTATCTTACCATTTCTCCAGATCTGCGTGCCATTTATGGTTTTTATATGTACATTTTCGTGAAACAGCTTCAATTAATGTATTATAACGTCTTCATATCTAAAATTCATTGTCATGTGGTTAATCAAAATTCTATTCAAATCTAAATTAAAATGATGCAAACCTAAAAAGTAACTTCTATTGCCATTGCCAACTATGTCAAAATAGCCTACATAAAGCCAACAAATTAAAACATTGCAGCCCGCAGGTAGAAAATATCCTGATAAAAATAAATATCCTATAAATCACATTGGCTACACATGGCTTGTCTGCAATGTCTTGAAACATTGTCTCAACTATTAACATCCGGCGCCGACAGAGAAGGCCGCCTCGCTTCGCGTTCCTAGGAAACTATGCAGTATTTTGTTTTTTTATGTGTTATTTCTTACATTGTTAAGCCAGGAAATATTATGGTTTATTACATACAGTCGGGAGGAACTATTGGATATAAGCGCAATGTCAACTCACCAACATTACGACCAGGTATTCGACTTTCCCGAAGCGGATCCTCTGGTCCACCACCCAGGACAATGGATCGGATCCCAGCCTGCGACCCAAAACAACAGCGCTGCAGAAGGGGCAACCGGAGCGGTCTTCTGGTCAGGCTCCCTAGACGGGCACATCGCGCACCACTCCCGAGCATACTACTCGCCAATGTCCAGTCTCTTGACAACAAGGTAGACGAAATCCGAGCAAGGGTTGCCTTCCAGAGAGACATCAGAGATTGCAACGTTCTTTGTTTCAAGGAAACATGGCTCACTCGCGATACGTCATCAGACTCGGTACAGCCACCTGGCTTCTTCACGCATCGCGCCGACAGAAACAAACATCACTCTGGTAAGAAGAAGGGTGGGAGTGTATGCCTTATGATTAATGAGACGTGGTGTGATCATAACAACATACAGGAACTCAAGTCCTTTTGTTCACCTGACCTAGAATTCCTTACAATCAAATGCCGACCGCATCATCTATCAAGAGATTTATCTTCGATCATAATCATAGTCGTGTATATCCCCCCCAATCAGACACATCGACGGACCTGAAAGAACTTAATTTGACTCTATGTAAACTGGAAACCACATATCCTGAGGCTGCATTTATTGTAGCTGGGAATTTTAACAAGGCTATTCTGAAAACAAGGCTCCCTGAATTTTATCGAATGCGCAACCCGGGCTGGCAAAACCCTGAATCATTGTTATTCTAACTTCCGCGACACATATGTATAAGGCCCTCCCCTGCCCCCCTTTCGGAGAATCTGACCACGACTCCATTTTGTTGCTCCCAGCCTATAGACAGAAACTAAAACAGGAAGTGCCCGTGCTCAAGTCTGTTCAACACTGGTCCGACCAATCGGATTCCACGCTTCAAGATTGCTTCGATCACGTTGACTGGGATATGTTCCGCTTAGCGTCGGACATTAACAGTGATGAATAAGCAAGTTTATTAGCAAGTGCATCGGTGATGTTGTACCCACAGCGTCTATTAAAACATTCCCCAACCAGAAACCGTGGATTGATGGCAGCATTCGCGCAAAACTGAAAGCGCGAACCACGGCTTTTAATCAGTGCAAGGTGACTGGAAACATGACCGAATAAAAACTGTGTAGCTATTCCCTCCGCAAGGCAATCAAACAAGCAAAGCGTCAGTATAGAGACAAAGTATAGAGACACGGTATAGAGACACGGACTACAAAAGGAAAACCAGCCCCGTCGCGAACCACGATGTCTTGCTCCCAGAAAAACTAAACAACTTCTTTGCTCGCTTTGAGGACAACACAGTGCCACTGACACGTCCCGCTACCAAAACCTGCGGGCTCTCCTTCACTGCAGCCAATGTGAGTAAAAAACATTTAAACGTGTTAACCCTCGCAAGGCTGCAGGCCCAGACGCCCTGTGCAACTGGGTCCTGGTCTTTCTGACGGGCCGCCCCCAGGTGGTGAGGGTAGGTAACAACATCTCCACCCTGCTGATCCTCAACACTGGGGCCCCACAAGGCTGCATTCTCATCCCTCTCCTGTACTCCCTGTTTACCCATGACTGCGTGGCCATGCACGCCTCCAACTCAATCATCAAGTTTGCAGACGACACTACAGTGGTAGGCTTGATTACCAACAACGACGAGACGGCCTACAGGGAGGAGGTGAGGGCCCTCGGAGTGTGGTGTCAGGAAAATAATCTCACACTCAATGTCAAGAAAACAAAGGAGATGATCGTGAACTTCAGGAAACACCACCCACATCGACAGGACAGTAGTGGAGAAGGTGGAAAGTTTTAAAATCCTCGGTGTACACATCACAGACAAACTGAAATGGTCCACCCACACAGACAGCGTGGTGAAGAAGGCGCAACAGTGCCTCTTCAACCTCAGGTGGCTGAAGCAATTCGGCTTGTCATCTAAAACACTCACAAACCTTTACAGATGCACAATCGAGAGCATCCTGTCGGGCTGTATCACCGCCTGGTACGGCAACTGCTCCGCCCACAACCGTAAGGCTCTCCAGAGGGTAGTGAGGTCTGCACAACGCATCACCGAGGGCAAACTAACTGCCCTCCAGGACACCTACACCACCCGATGCCAAAAAGATCATCAAGGACAACAACCACCCGAGCCACTGCCTGTTCACCCCACTATCATCCAGAAGGCGAGGTCAGTACAGGTGCATCAAAGCTGGGACCGAGAGACTGAAAAACAGCCTCTATCTCAAGGCCATCAGACTGTTAAACAGCCATCACTAACATTGAGTGGCTGCTGCCAACATATTGACTCATCTCTAGCCACCTTAATAATAACAAATTTATGTAATAAATGTATCACTAGCCACTTTAAACAATGCCACTTTATATAATGTTTACATACCCTACATTACTCATCTCATATGTATATACTGTACTCTATACCATCTACTGCATCTTGCCTATGCCGTTCGGCCATCGCTCATTCATATATTTTTAAGTACATATTCTTATTCATTCCTTTACACTTGTGTAAAGGAATGCCGACATTTCTCGCAGGCCAGGTAGCCTATAAGCCTATTTCTTTGACTACATTTCTCGCAGGCTGACTAAATGACTAAATTGCCAAAACTCGTAAATGGAATGAAATCAACCAAAACTTGTTTCTCACAAGTGTAACATAGGCTGTGCACTCTGCAAACAATGTGTCCACTCCTACAGTGATAACAGAAAGACTGGAATAATAATATTGAATGAAGTAACAGAAATTACCGTAACCAAAGTAACAAACATTGTCCTTGAGAAATAGGAATTCATGGTAAATGTACTACAGGTGATATACACTACCATTCAAAAGTTTGGGGTCACTTATACATTTCCTTGTTTTTGAAAGAAAAGCACATTTTTTGTCCATTAAAATGACATCAAATTGATCAGAAATACAGTATAGACATTGTTAATGTTTTTTAATGGAATATCTACATAGGCATACAGAGGCCCATTATCAGCAACCATCACTCCTGTGTTCCAATGGCACGTTGTGTTAGCTAATCCAAGTTTATCATTTTAAAAGGCTAATTGATCATTAGAAAACCCTTTTGCAATTTTGTTAACACAGCTGAAAACTGTTTTGCTGATTAAAGAAGTAATAAAACTGTCCTTCTTTAGACTAGTTGAGAATCTGGAGCATCAGAATTTGTGGGTTCGATTACAGGCTCAAAACAAAGAACTTTCTTCTGAAACTCATCAGTCTATTCTTGTTCTGAGAAATTAAGGCTATTTCATGTGAGAAATTGCCAAGAAACTGAAGATCTGTACAATGCTGTGTACTACTCCCTTCACAGGACAGCACAAACTGGCTCTAACCAGAATAGAAAGAGGAGTGGGAGGCCCCGGTGCACAACTGAGCAAGAGGACATGTACATTTGAGTGTCTAGTTTGAGAAACAGAAGCCTCACAAGTCCTCAACTGGTAGCGTCAATAAATAGTACCCGCAAAACACCAGTCTCAACGTCAACAGTGAAGAGTTGACTCCGGGATGCTGGCCTTCTAGGCAGAGTTCCTCTGTCCAGTGTCTGTGTTCTTTTGCCCATCTTAATCTTTTATTTTTATTGGCCAGTTTGAGATATGTCTTTTTCTTTGCAACTCTGCCTAGAAGACCAGCATCCCAGAGTCACCTCTTCACGGTTGAGACTGGTGTTTTGTGGGTACTTTTTAATGACGCTGCCAGTGCACAACCTGTCACAATTTGATGTTATTTTGATGGACTTTTCTTTCAAAAACAAGGACATTTCTATGTGACCCCAAACTTTTGCACAATAGTGTACTGAATGGAGAATTGATAGACACTAACAAACAAACGGAAACAATTAACTTATGAAACAATTCATGTGCACAAATTGACGGGAGAGAGAGCATTCTGGAGAGAGAAGTGCATTGTGCATCTAGGTGAGTGGTCAATCCGACGTCTGCAACATTTACGGTAATACGGCCTCAGCAGAAGTCAGGGCATTCATACTAGTTGCTTCGCGGAGCAGTGCAGAGCTGTAGTCAAGGAAGTGAGTTTATGTTTTCTACAGGATGTACCGCCCTCACCTACCGTAAACCAACCATATCAATGCAGAGCCCTCCGCATTATTACAACATTTGGGAGGCGCATGGCGATGCAGTACGGAGCTTGATTTGGCCTCTGAATGCCCCTGGAGGCCTTTGCGTCACACCCTCCATATGGAGCCTTCAACCATTTTCGGATCAAGCATAACTTGGCTTTTAGTCTTGGCCTCCACAATGGATTAGTTCACTGAGATGGGCACAAATGTACACATTTGTTACTGCTCAACTAAAACAATTTTGGTCGACCAACAGCCTAACGACCAAACAATTGATCAGTCGACTAATTGGGGTCAGCCCTAATACAGACAGGCGTGTGCCTTTCCAAATCATGTCCAATCAATTGAATTTACCCCAGGTGGACTCCAATCCAATTCTAGAAACATCTCAAGGATGATCAATGAAAACAGGATGCACCTGAGCTCAATTTTGAGTCTCATAGCAAAGGGTCTGAATACTTATGTAAATAAGATATTTCTGTTTATTCTAAAAAAGCTATTTTCTATTTGTCATTATGTGGTATTGTGTGTAGGTTGATGAGGATTTTTTTTTAATACATTTTAGAACTAATTAAGGATCCGCCCCTTTTTTCAATTTCCGCCTAAAATGACATACCCAAATCTAACTTCCTATAGCTCAGGCCTTGAAGCAAGGATATGCATATTCTTGGTCCCATTTGAAAGGAAACACTTTGAAGTTCGTGGAAATGTGAAAGGAGTGTAGGAGAATATAACTCATTAGATCTGTTAAAAGATAATTCGGAGAAAAAAACAATCGGTTTTTGTATTTTTTTTGTACCATCATCTTTGAAATGCAAGAGAAAGGCCGTAATGTATTATTCCAGCCCAGGTGCAATTTAGATTTTGGCCACTAGATGGCAGCAGTGTATGTGAAAAGTGTTAGACTGATCCAATGAACCATTGTATTTCTGTTCAAAATTGTGTATCAAAACTGCCCAAATGTGCCTAATTTGTTTATTAATAACTTTTCATGTTCAAAATTGATCACTCCCCTCAAACAATAGCATGGTTTTATTTCACTGTAACAGCTACTGTAAATTGGACAGTGCAGTCAGATTAACAAGAATTTAAGCTTTCTGCCAATATCAGATATGTCTATGTCCTGGGAAATGTTCTTTTTACTTACAACCTCATGTTAATCGCATTAGCCTACGTTAGCTCAACCGTCCCATGGATGGGACACCGATCCCGAATAAGTTTTTTAACGTAACAAAATGTGGAAAAAGTCAAGGGGTCTGAATACTTTCCAAATGCACTGTATAGGCCTTTTTTTCTTACAATTAGTTCCTTTTTAAATCAGCCAAAGAAAGACTTTGGAAAACAAATCGATGGAGGAAGAGAGAGAAAGAGAGTGGGGTGGATGGAGGGAGAAGCTGTGAAATCTCCTCAGACTGAAACTATTGGAAAAGCCACCAGGTGTAGAATGTAAATACCGAGGTAAGTAATGATCCAAGCCCTGTGCTTATTGATGGAGTGTGTGTGTATGTGTGTTACTGATGTCTACTGATGCCATCACTTGCGGGGGTAGGTGGTAGGGTAAGAATCCTTTTAAACATTGAGTGGACTGGAGAAAATGTTCCGTCCAGTTGTTTTCAGTAGTTGGCTTCTACTTGATTGACCTGGGCAGATTTACAGCCTAGCAGTGCAGCTCAGTTTCCACCTCATTTTGTGGACAGTGTGCACATAGCCTGTCTTCTCTTGAGAGCCAGGTCTGCCTACGGCGGCCTTTCTCAAAAGCAAGGCTATGCTCACTGAGTCTGTACATAATCAAAGCTTTCCTTAATTTTGGGTCAGTCACAGTGGTCAGGTATTCTGCCAAATAGCATTCTAGTTTGCTCAGTTTTTTTGTTAATTCTTTCCTATGTGTCAAGTAAGTATATTTTTGTTTTCTCATGATTTGGTTGGGTCTAATTGTGCTGCTGTCCTGGGGCTCTGTGGGGTCTGTTAGTGTTTGTGAACAGAGCCCCAGGACCAGCTTGATTAGGGGACTCTTCTCCAGGTTAATCTCTCTGTAGGTGATGGCTTTGTTATGGAAGGTTTTGGGAATCTCTTCCTCTCTCTCTCTTTACACACGCACAGGCACATGCTGCCAGCCTGCCTGCCCTGAGACAGTCAGGGTCCACAGGGGTTTGACTCAGCAAGGCCAGAGGGCCACTCCTGATGCCAGCTGTCACTCACAACCAATTACATACTGTATCTGCGATTAATGACAGTGAATGTCACATTAGACGTGTACAGTAAAGGTTCCTCTTTATATATTTGGAAGTATAACCTTTTCTCTTGTGGCAAATGTGATGTCAGCGAACCTTGTTGTAACATGAATACAGTGAATAAAGTATTCAGACCCGTTGACTTTTTCCACATTTTGTTATGTTACAGCCAGTTTCTAAAATTGGTTAAATAAATAAAATATCCTCAACAATCAACACACAATACCCCATAAAGAAAAAGTGAAATCTGCAAATGTATTAAAAATAAATAACAGACACACCTAATTTACATGAGTATTCAGACCCTTTGCTTTGAGACTCAAAACCTTGTTTCCATGGATCATCCTTGAGATGTTTCTACAACTTGATTGGGGTCCACCTGTGGTAAATTCAATTGATTGGACATGATTTGGAAAGGCACACACCTGGCTATATATGGTCCCACAGTTGACAGTGCATGACAGAGCAAAAACCAAGCCTTGTGATCGAAGGACAGGATTGTGTCGAGGCACAGATCTGGGGAAGGGTAGAAAAATATTTCTGCAGCATTGATGGTCCCCAAGAACACAGTGGACTTCATCATTCATAAATAGAAGAAGTTTGGAATCACCAAGACTCTTCCTAGAGCTGGCCACCCGGCCAAACTGAGCAATCGATGGAGAAGGGCCTTGGTCAGAGAGGTGACCAAGAACCCGATGGTCAATAAGAGTTCCTTTAAAAAAAAAAATAATTAAGGGGTGGATCAGCTTAATATTGCGGAAAGATTGCTGCTTCCATCAATGTAATTGTCTGCATCATTTCCAATCCCCCATATATTTACATACACATATGCATACATATACACATACCTATATCGAGATACATACTTGTTTTTTTTTTAGAATATACCTTTATTATTCCCCACAAACCCGACCACCTTCCCCCAATTGGAGTAAACTAATAAACAATAACACTTAGGCTTCTACCTTCAGTTTATACATCTTATACACATTTTACAGACACAATCTGTTTTACAATAGTTATATTTTGTTTGTTTTTAGTCCTTCCTCTATTTCTGATGTCCATCCAGTTTGATTTCTATTTGTAACTGTGTTATTTCACAACATTATATACATTTTACAGTTCCCGTATGTTTTACATTTGTTATCTTGTTGTTATTAGTCCCACCCTTCAGCTCCATTCAACCCCTCCCATCTATCTCTCAACATCATCCGTTTCGGATTTTTATTTGCCATATATTTTTTAAGTGTGCTGTGATGCTTGACAAAAGTACTGAACCGTTCTATTCTCATAGCGTCTACAGATTGTAAATTAAAAATAAACATTTTTGCTAAAATAATGATGAGGTGGTGCTGGCTAGATGAGGTGGTGCTGGCTAGATGTGGTGGTGCTGGAGAGATGAGGTGGTACTGGAGAGAAGAAGTGGTACTGGAGAGATGAGGTGGTACTGGCTAGATGAGGTGGTACTGGAGAGATGAGGTGGTACTGGCTAGATGAGGTGGTACTGGAGAGATGAGGTGGTACTGGAGAGATGAGGTGGTACTGGAGAGATGAGGTGGTACTGGAGAGAAGAAGTGGTACTGGAGAGATGAAGTGGTACTGGAGAGATGAGGCGGTACTGGAGGGATGAGGCGGTACTGGAGATATGAGGCGGCACTGGAGAGATGTGGCGGTACAGGAGAGATGAGGCGGTACTGGAGAGATGAGGCGGTACTGGAGAGATGAGGCGCTACTGGAGAGATGAGGTGGTACTGGAGAGATGAGGTGGTACTGGAGAGATGAGGTGGTACTGGCTAGATGAGGTGGTACTGGAGAGAAGAAGTGGTACTGGAGAGATGAGGTGGTACTGGAGAGATGAGGTGGTACTGGCTAGATGAGGTGGTACTGGAGAGAAGAAGTGGTACTGGAGAGATGAGGTGGTACTGGCTAGATGAGGTGGTACTGGAGAGAAGAAGTGGTACTGGAGAGATGAAGTGGTACTGGCTAGATGAGGTGGTACTGGAGAGATGAGGTGGTACTGGAAAGATGAGGTGGTATTGGAGAGATGAGGTGGTACTGGATAGATGAGGTGGTACTGGATAGATGAGGTGGTACTGGATAGATGAGGTGGTACTGGATAGATGAGGTGGTACTGGAGAGATGAGGTGGTACTGGAGAGATGAGGTGGTACTGGCTAGATGAGGTGGTACTGGAGAGATGCGGTGGTACTGGAGAGATGAGGTGGTACTGGAGAGATGAAGTGGTACTGGCTAGATGAGGTGGTACTGGAACTATTCTGCTGGAGAGATGAGGTGGTACTGGAGAGATGAGGTGGTACTGGAACTATTTTGCTGGAGAGATGAGGTGGTGCTGGAGGGATGAGGTGGTGCTGGAGAGATGAGGTGGTGCTGGAAGGATGAGGTGGTGCTGGAAGGATGAGGTGGTGCTGGAGAGATGAGGTGGTACTGGAACTATTCTGCTGGAGAGATGAGGTGGTACTGGAGAGATGAGGTGGTGCTGGAGAGATGTGGTGGTACTGGAGAGATGTGGTGGTACTGGAGAGATGAGGTGGTACTGGAGAGATGAGGTGGTACTGGCTAGATGAGGTGGTACTGGAGAGATGAGGTGGTACTGGCTAGATGAGGTGGTACTGGAGAGATGAGGTGGTACTGGAGAGATGAGGTGGTACTGGAGAGATGAGGTGGTACTGGAGAGATGAGGTGGTCCTGGAGAGATGAGGTGGTACTGGCTAGATGAGGTGGTACTGGAGAGATGAAGTGGTACTGGCTAGATGAGGTGGTGCTGGCTAGATGAGGTGGTGCTGGCTAGATGAGGTGGTGCTGGAGAGATGAGGTGGTGCTGGCTAGATGAGGTGGTACTGGAGAGATGAGGTGGTACTGGAGAGATGAAGTGGTACTGGAGAGATGAAGTGGTGCTGGAGAGATGAAGTGGTACTGGCTAGATGAGGTGGTGCTGGAGAGATGAAGTGGTACTGGCTAGATGAGTTGGTACTGGAGAGATGAGGTGGTACTGGCTAGATGAGGTGGTACTGGAGAGATGAGGTGGTACTGGAGAGATGAGGTGGTACTGGCTAGATGAGGTGGTACTGGAGAGATGAGGTGGTACCGGAGAGATGAGGTGGTGCTGGAGAGATGAGGTGGTACTGGCTAGATGAAGTGGTACTGGAGAGATGAGGTGGTACTGGAGAGATGAGGTGGTACTGGCTAGATGAGGTGGTACTGGAGAGATGAGGTGTTACTGGAGAGATGAGGTGGTACTGGAGAGATGAGGTGGTGCTGGAGAGATGAGGTGGTGCTGGAGAGATGAGGTGGTGCTACCTATATGAGGTGGTGCTGGCTAGATGAGGTGGTACTGGCTAGATGAGGTGATACTGGCTAGATGAGGTGGTACTGGAGAGATGAGGTGGTACTGGCTAGATGAGGTGGTACTGGCTAGATGAGGTGGTGCTGGCTAGAT
>NW_024059341.1:651672-659172 GCF_016432855.1 Salvelinus namaycush | reverse complement strand
TATACAGACAACAAATTCCAATTGGCTATACTAAAACTCTTTAACATCGTCCTTAGCTCTGGCATCTTCCCCAATATTTGGAACCAAGGACTGATCACCCCAATCCACAAAAGTGGAGACAAATTTGACCCCAATAACTACCGTGGAATATGCGTCAACAGTAACCTTGGGAAAATACTCTGCATTATCATTAACAGCAGACTCGTACATTTCCTCAATGAAAACAATGTACTGAGCAAATGTCAAATTGGCTTTTTACCAAATTACCGTACAACAGACCATGTATTCACCCTACACACCCTAATTGACAACCAAACAAACCAAAACAAAGGCAAAGTCTTCTCATGCTTTGTTGACTTCAAAAAAGCCTTCGACTCAATTTGGCATGAGGGTCTGCTATACAAATTGATGGAAAGTGGTGTTGGGGGTAAAACATACGACATTATAAAATCCATGTACACAAACAACAAGTGTGCGGTTAAAATTGGCAAAAAACACACACATTTCTTCACACAGGGTCGTGGGGTGAGACAGGGATGCAGCTTAAGCCCCACCCTCTTCAACATATATATCAACGAATTGGCGCGGGCACTAGAACAGTCTGCAGCACCCGGCCTCACCCTACTAGACTCTGAAGTCAAATGTCTACTGTTTGCTGATGATCTGGTGCTTCTGTCACCAACCAAGGAGGGCCTACAGCAGCACCTAGATCTTCTGCACAGATTCTGTCAGACCTGGGCCCTGACAGTAAATCTCAGTAAGACCAAAATAATGGTGTTCCAAAAAAGGTCCAGTCGCCAGGACCACAAATTCCATCTAGACACTGTTGCCCTAGAGCACACAAAAAACTATACATACCTCGGCCTAAACATCAGCGCCACAGGTAACTTCCACAAAGCTGTGAACGATCTGAGAGACAAGGCAAGAAGGGCATTCTATGCCATCAAAAGGAACATAAATTTCAACATACCAATTAGGATCTGGCTAAAAATACTTGAATCAGTCATAGAGCCCATTGCCCTTTATGGTTGTGAGGTCTGGGGTCCGCTCACCAACCAAGATTTCACAAAATGGGACAAACACCAAATTGAGACTCTGCATGCAGAATTCTGCAAAAATATCCTCCGTGTACAACGTAGAACACCAAATAATGCATGCAGAGCAGAATTAGGCCGATACCCACTAATTATCAAAATCCAGAAAAGAGCCGTTAAATTCTACAACCACCTAAAAGGAAGCGATTCCCAAACCTTCCATAACAAAGCCATCACCTACAGAGAGATGAACCTGGAGAAGAGTCCCCTAAGCAAGCTGGTCCTAGGGCTCTGTTCACAAACACAAACACACCCCACAGAGCCCCAGGACAACAGCACAATTAGACCCAACCAAATCATGAGAAAACAAAAAGATAATTACTTGACACATTGGAAAGAATTAACAAAAAAACAGAGCAAACTAGAATGCTATTTGGCCCTAAACAGAGAGTACACAGTGGCAGAATACCTGACCACTGTGACTGACCCAAACTTAAGGAAAGCTTTGACTATGTACAGACTCAGTGAGCATAGCCTTGCTATTGAGAAAGGCCGCCGTAGGCAGACATGGCTCTCAAGAGAAGACAGGCTATGTGCTCACTGCCCACAAAATGAGGTGGAAACTGAGCTGCACTTCCTAACCTCCTGCCCAATGTATGACCATATTAGAGAGACATATTTCCCACAGATTACACAGATCCACAAAGAATTTGAAAACAAATCCAATTTTGATAAACTCCCATATCTACTGGGAGAAATTCCACAGTGTGCCATCACAGCAGCAAGATTTGTGACCTGTTGCCACAAGAAAAGGGCAACCAGTGAAGAACAAACACCATTGTAAATACAACCCATATTTATGCTTATTTATTTTAACTTGTGTGCTTTAACCATTTGTACATTGTTACAACACTGTATATATATAATATAACATTTGTAATGTCTTTATTGTTTTGAAACTTCTGTATGTGTAATGTTTACTGTTAATTTGTATTGTTTATTTCACTTTTGTATAATATCTACCTCACTTGCTTTGGCAATGTTAACACATGTTTCCCATGCCAATAAAGCCCCTTGAATTGAATTGAATTGAATTGAGAGACAGAGAGAGAGAGAGACAGAGAGACAGAGGTCATGATCAGATGAGCTCCTGCATTTTTCAGCATTTTCTTTAAAAAATATAGATTTAGAGTTAGTTAAACTTGGATTTTTTGTCAGGAACACATACAGGATGCTACCCTCTACAACATAACCCTAAATTCAAATCAAAACTCAAAACCTACAACCTGATTTTGGACGGAATTACGGAATCACCTGAAAGATTCACAACTACCAAGGATTATTACACAGCAAATTCTCTGGAAAACAACAGTAACCTGAAAACACCACCCAACCTGGAACTGAGTGAGTAATGTTTAGTCTGAAACTATATTCTATTGCCAAAAGCCAAGAAGAAAAATACATGACATTACTTTATAAGCATTGAATGAAACATAATTGCCAAGCTTGATACAGCTTCAACTAGCACTGACGTGTCAAGTGAGAGGTGTCAAAGACCATTAGCCCAACAATGGCAGGAGAGTCGAATAGTCTACCCCAACCAAATGGAGAGGCCTTAGAAGCTCCCTCCTGCTGTTCAGAGGTAATTAAAATACAGTACCCTGGGAGTGTAAAGAATGACAAGGCAAGAAAAGAGCACAAAATGAAGCTCCTTATGGAAAATCAAGAGACACTTTTTGCTGACTATTACAAAAATGGGAACATCAGCAACCTTATCTTCCACACAAACCATCCCCTGGCATGGCACAGTGCTATATTAGCACACTACCCCTCTGTTAAGAGAGGGGGGGTTAACGAGGGGTGGAAACTCAGGATACTTGACAACGAGGACTCTGAGTCAGCTAACATAAATCTATATAAGTCTGGAACAGTATTGGTACAGGGCAACCCCAAACAGTTTCAGCTGGACTTTCACCTAATCAAAGAATTAGCCCAGCAGGAGAAGCTCTCCCTTGATAAAGATACCCCCACCCCAAGCGGGTCAGACCAAAACTCTTCATCATATAACCCCACAGACGAGCAACCCTCAGCAGACAGTCAACCTCCCAGTACAGAGCACTTCTCCCTCATTGAAATGAAGGATAAATTCACCCAGCTGGAGGTAAGGCAGGTTGAGCTGGAACAGCAGGTGATTACACTCCAGTCAGCACAGACCCAGACAACAGCCCAGCACAACAACACCCCCTTAACCAGACCAGGAGAGCTGGAGGTGGAGAGAGACACATCTGGACTCTGGACAGTTAAGAGACAACTTCAACTGGAGAAAGAGCAGAAGCAGGAGCAGGAGCAGAACAGAGCACTAGAGGAGAGGATCAGACTGCTGGAGGAGAGGGAGAGGGGGATGGAGGAGAGGATCAGACTGCTGGAGGAGAGGTTGAGGGGGATGGCATGTGACAGAGAACAACCCACTAGGGAGGTGGCCATCCCCACAGAGAAGCCAGCAGAACAGCCCACCTCATCACCCGACAAAAGTCTCGACACCACAGCAGAACAGTCCACACCAGACCCTGACCATAGAGTCAACATCACAGCAGAACAGACAAAAGAAAAACCCCAAGCCCAGCAGCTCTCACCCCCCCTGAGCACCCCCCCTGTCAGCCACCCTGATAGCCCTCCTGACAACCCCCCCACACCCACTGAGGACAAACACAAGACACAGATTTTTCTCCTTATGGACTCAAATGGGAAATTTATAGAAGAAAAAAAACTTTTTCCCAAACACAGTGTGTCTAAACTCTGGTGTCCAAACACCCAGTGCGCCCTAGACCTTCTGTCTGAGGACAAACTAGGCTCACCTAGCCACATAATAATACACACAGGCACAAACGACCTGAGAGCACAGCAGGAAAGGGTGGCCACAGCACTGAAGGGAGTGATTGAAAAAGCTTCTTCTACTTTCCCCAATGCACAAGTGGTTATCTCCACCCTGCTACCACGAAAAGACTTCCACCCTGCTACAATACAGCGGGTAAACGCAA
This sequence comes from Salvelinus namaycush, assembly GCF_016432855.1. Lineage (NCBI taxonomy): Eukaryota > Metazoa > Chordata > Actinopteri > Salmoniformes > Salmonidae > Salvelinus > Salvelinus namaycush. Next base: position 655,100 of record NW_024059341.1, on the reverse strand, counting down.
GCATCTCCCGTGACTGTGCCTCAAAACCAAATGTTTTCCTGGCCCACCACTCCACCCTGGACTTGAACAGCCTCTATGACCAGGTCCACCTCTACAAGGCAGCAGTGCCCACCTTTGCCCGGACTCTAAAGGACATCGCTCTCAAACGCAGCCCCAACACTTCACACAGGAGCAACAGATCAATAGACACCCCACCCAGACCAGCGAGACACCCTCCAAGACCTTCAGCACCCCACCCTGGACCTACACATAGAGGACCCACGCCAAGAGGACCTACATCCAGACCACAGCACCCCCAGACACACCCCCACCCCAACCAATCAACACCCCCCCACATCAACCATGCCCACACCCAATTTAGGCCCCCTCAGATCAGACCTATGCCACTCCTGCCCACCCCATGCACCCCACCCCCGCAGAGAGGGCATCAACATGGAAGTCACACATACGCCCAGGTAGTGAGCGGGCAAACAGGCCCAACCCCCACTCTTACACTCGCCCAAGCCAACGGCATGTACCAGATGCTCAGCAGGCTCTGCTCACACTTACTGGCCTGAGGCCAAACCACGACCAACAACATTGGACACTTTATGGAACAAAAAGCCTTCACTATATCATCCTGGAATATCCAAGGCCTGAGGTCATCTGCCTTTGGCCTAAAGAGCAGGAACCCGGACTTCACCAAAGAAATCGGTAATGCAGACATTGTCATCCTGCAAGAAACCTGGTACAGAGGAGACGGACCCACTGGTTGCCCTCTAGGTTACAGAGAGCTGGTAGTCCCATCCACCAAACTACCAGGTGTGAAACAGGGAAGGGACTCAGGGGGAATGCTAATTTGGTATAGAGCAGACCTAACTCACTCCATTAAATTAATCAAAACAGGAACATTTTACATTTGGCTAGAAATTCAAAAGGAGATTATCTTAACAGAGAAAAATGTCCTCCTGTGTGCTACCTATATCCCCCCACTAGAATCCCCATACTTTAATGAAGACAGCTTCTCCATCCTGAAGGAGGAAATCAATCATTTCCAGGCCCAGGGACATGTATTAGTCTGTGGCGACCTAAATGCCAGAACTGGACAAGAACCTGACACCCTCAGCACACAGGGGGACAAACACCTGCCTGCAGGTGACAGCATTCCCTCCCCCATATGCCCCCCTAGGCACAACTATGACAACATAACCAACAAAAACGGGTCACAACTCCTGCAGCTCTGTCGCACGCTGGGTATGTACATAGTCAATGGTAGGCTTCGAGGGGACTCCTATGGTAGGTTCACCTATAGCTCATCTCTTGGCAGTAGCACTGTAGACTACTTTATCACTGACCTCAACCCAGAGTCTCTCAGAGCGTTCACAGTCAGCCCACTGACACCCCTATCAGACCACAGCAAAATCACAGTCTACTTGAACAGAGCAATACTCAATCATGAGGCATCAAAGCCAAAGGAACTGAGTAACATTAAGAAATGCTATAGATGGAAGGAATGCAGTTTGGAAACCTACCAAAACACAATTAGACAACAGCAAATTCAATCCCTTTTAGACAACTTCCTGGGTAAAACGTTCCACTGCAATAGTGAAGGTGTAAACTTGGCAGTAGAAAATCTTAACAGTATATTTGACCTCTCAGCTTCCCTGTCAAATCTAAAAATCTCAAATAGAAAACCAAAGAAAATGAACAACAATGACAAATGGTTTGATGAAGAATGCAAAAATCTAAGAAATAAATTGAGAAACCTGTCCAACCAAAAACATAGAGACCCGGAAAACCTGAGTCTACGCCTTCACTATGGTGAATCACTAAAACAATACAGAAATACACTACGGAAAAAGAAGGAACAGCACGTCAGAAATCAGCTCAATGTAATTGAAGAATCCATAGACTCTAACCAATTCTGGGAAAATTGGAAAACACTAAACAACAACAACACGAAGAATTATCTATCCAAAATGGAGATGTATGGGTAAACCACTTCTCCAATCTTTTTGGCTCTATAACAAAGAATAAAGAGCAAAAACATATACATGATCAAATACAAATCCTAGAATCAACTATTAAAGACTACCAGAACCCACTGGATTCTCCAATTACCTTGAACGAGTTACAGGACAAAATAAAAACCCTCCAACCCAAAAAGGCCTGTGGTGTTGATGGTATCCTTAATGAAATGATCAAATATACAGACAACAAATTCCAATTGGCTATACTAAAACTCTTTAACATCGTCCTTAGCTCTGGCATCTTCCCCAATATTTGGAACCAAGGACTGATCACCCCAATCCACAAAAGTGGAGACAAATTTGACCCCAATAACTACCGTGGAATATGCGTCAACAGTAACCTTGGGAAAATACTCTGCATTATCATTAACAGCAGACTCGTACATTTCCTCAATGAAAACAATGTACTGAGCAAATGTCAAATTGGCTTTTTACCAAATTACCGTACAACAGACCATGTATTCACCCTACACACCCTAATTGACAACCAAACAAACCAAAACAAAGGCAAAGTCTTCTCATGCTTTGTTGACTTCAAAAAAGCCTTCGACTCAATTTGGCATGAGGGTCTGCTATACAAATTGATGGAAAGTGGTGTTGGGGGTAAAACATACGACATTATAAAATCCATGTACACAAACAACAAGTGTGCGGTTAAAATTGGCAAAAAACACACACATTTCTTCACACAGGGTCGTGGGGTGAGACAGGGATGCAGCTTAAGCCCCACCCTCTTCAACATATATATCAACGAATTGGCGCGGGCACTAGAACAGTCTGCAGCACCCGGCCTCACCCTACTAGACTCTGAAGTCAAATGTCTACTGTTTGCTGATGATCTGGTGCTTCTGTCACCAACCAAGGAGGGCCTACAGCAGCACCTAGATCTTCTGCACAGATTCTGTCAGACCTGGGCCCTGACAGTAAATCTCAGTAAGACCAAAATAATGGTGTTCCAAAAAAGGTCCAGTCGCCAGGACCACAAATTCCATCTAGACACTGTTGCCCTAGAGCACACAAAAAACTATACATACCTCGGCCTAAACATCAGCGCCACAGGTAACTTCCACAAAGCTGTGAACGATCTGAGAGACAAGGCAAGAAGGGCATTCTATGCCATCAAAAGGAACATAAATTTCAACATACCAATTAGGATCTGGCTAAAAATACTTGAATCAGTCATAGAGCCCATTGCCCTTTATGGTTGTGAGGTCTGGGGTCCGCTCACCAACCAAGATTTCACAAAATGGGACAAACACCAAATTGAGACTCTGCATGCAGAATTCTGCAAAAATATCCTCCGTGTACAACGTAGAACACCAAATAATGCATGCAGAGCAGAATTAGGCCGATACCCACTAATTATCAAAATCCAGAAAAGAGCCGTTAAATTCTACAACCACCTAAAAGGAAGCGATT
>NW_024059341.1:614172-649172 GCF_016432855.1 Salvelinus namaycush | reverse complement strand
TGAAGAAACTTTAAGTTCTTGAAATTTTACTGATTGACTGACCTTCATGTCTTAAAATAATGATGGACTGTCATTCTCTTTGCTTATTTGAGATGTTCTTGCCATACTATGGACTTGGTCTTTTACCAAATAGAGATATCTTCTGTATACCACCCCTACCTTGTCACAACACAACTGATTGGCTCAAACGCATTAAGAAGGAATTCCACAAATTAACTTTTAACAAGGCACACCTGTTAATTTAAAGATATTTCAGGTGACTACCTCATGAAGTTGGTTGAGAGAATGCCAAGAGTGTGCAAAGCTGTCATCAAGGCAAATACAATTATTTAACCTTTATTTAACTAGGCAAGTCAGTTAAGAACAAATTCTTATTTACAATGACAGCCTACACCGACCAACTGTGCGCAGCCCTATGGGACTCCCAATCAAGGTGTGATGCAGCCTGGATTCATACCTTGTACTGGAGTGATGCCTCTTGTAATAAGATGCAGTGTCTTAGACCACTGCGCCACTCAGGAGTCCACTCGGGGCAAAGGGTGGCTGCTTTGAAGAATCTCAAATATAACATATATTTTGATTTGTTTAACATTTTTTTGGTTACTACATGATTCCATATGTTTTTCATAGTTTCGTTGTCTTCACTATTATTCTATAATGTAGACAATAGTAAAAATAAAGAAAAACCCTTGAATGAGTAGGTGTGTTCAAACTGTAAGTCACATTCAGTTAAAACACACACACAGGCTGAGAGAGCACTACTGATTGATGGAAAACACACACACACACACACGCACACGCACACGCACACGCACACGCACACGCACACGCACACACAGTGGTTGGTGGTGTGAATCAACAGGGAGACTGTGTGTGTGGTGAGTGAGGGGCAGATGGTCTTGTTAAAACAACCCTAACACCTCTAGGTTATACAGGGTGGCTTCAGGGCCTGATCACAGATAAATAGTGAAGATGTGTAACAGCTACACACAGGGAAAACTCACAATACCTCAACACACACATACACAACATCTTTGTTTCTCAGGGGAACAGGACTGAGATTGTCCTGGCTAGCAGACATAAAATGGCCCATAATTCCCCCAACAGAATCAAGACAGCGAGCAGGATGTCACATTCCAGTCCCAGGCTAAGTTAATAAAGGAAGGGACAGGACAGAAAGAACAAACATCTCATGAACCTGAACAGAGCGAAAGGTGTGTGAGAGAAAGAGAGAGAGACAGAGAGATCAAATACAAATCTTGGAATCAATTATTAAAGACTACCAGAACCCACTGGATTCTCCAATTACCTTGAATGAACTAGAGGACAAAATACAAACCCTCCAACCCAAAAAGGGCTTTTGGTATTGATGGTATCCTAAAATAAATGATCAAATATACAGACCACAAATTCCAATTGGCTATACTAAAACTCTTTAACATCATCCTTGGCTCTGGCATCTTCCCCAATATTTGGAACCAAGGACTGATCACCCCAATCCACAAAAGTGGAGACAGATTTGACCACCAACAACTACCTTGGGATATGCGTCAACAGCAGCCTTGTGAAAATCCTCTGCATTATCATTAACAGCAGACTCGTACATTTCCTCAGAGAAAACAATGTACTGAGCAAATGTCAAATTGGCTTTTTACCAAATTACTGTAGGACAGACCACGTATTCACCCTGCACACCCTAACTGACAGACAGCCAAACAAACCAAAACAAAGGCAAACTCCTCTCATGCTTTGTAGATTTCAAAAAAGTTTTTGACACAATTTGCCAAGAGGATCTGCTATACAAATTGATGGAAAGTGGTGTTGGGGGGAAAACTTATGACATTATAAAATCCATGTACACAAACAACAAGTGTGCGGTTAAAATTGTAAAAAAGCAGGGCCGGGGGGTGAGACAGGGCCGAGGGGGGAGACAGGGCCGGGGGGTGAGACAGGGCCGAGGGGGGAGACAGGGCCGAGGGGGGAGACAGGGCCGAGGGGGGAGACAGGGCCGGGGGGTGAGACAGGGCCGAGGGGGGAGACAGGGCCGAGGGGGGAGACAGGGCCGAGGGGGGAGACAGGGCCGAGGGGGGGAGACAGGGCCGAGGGGGGAGACAGGGCCGGGGGGTGAGACAGGGCCGAGGGGGGAGACAGGGCCGGGGGGTGAGACAGGGCCGGGGGGTGAGACAGGGCCGGGGGGTGAGACAGGGCCGAGGGGGGAGACAGGGCCGAGGGGGGAGACAGGGCCGAGGGGTGAGACAGGGCCGGGGGGTGAGACAGGGCCGAGGGGGGAGACAGGGCCGAGGGGGGAGACAGGGCCGAGGGGGGAGACAGGGCCGAGGGGGGAGACAGGGCCGAGGGGGGAGACAGGGCCGGGGGGTGAGACAGGGCCGAGGGGGGAGACAGGGCCGAGGGGGGAGACAGGGCCGGGGGGGGAGACAGGGCCGAGGGGGGAGACAGGGCCGAGGGGGGAGACAGGGCCGAGGGGGGAGACAGGGCCGAGGGGGGAGACAGGGCCGAGGGGGGAGACAGGGCCGAGGGGGGAGACAGGGCCGGGGGGGGAGACAGGGCCGGGGGGGGAGACAGGGCCGAGGGGTGAGACAGGGCCGAGGGGGGAGACAGGGCCGAGGGGGGAGACAGGGCCGAGGGGGGAGACAGGGCCGGGGGGGGAGACAGGGCCGGGGGGTGAGACAGGGCCGAGGGGGGAGACAGGGCCGGGGGGTGAGACAGGGCCGAGGGGGGAGACAGGGCCGAGGGGGGAGACAGGGCCGGGGGGGGAGACAGGGCCGAGGGGGGAGACAGGGCCGGGGGGGGAGACAGGGCCGGGGGGGGAGACAGGGCCGGGGGGGGAGACAGGGCCGAGGGGGGAGACAGGGCCGGGGGGTGAGACAGGGCCGAGGGGGGAGACAGGGCCGGGGGGGGAGACAGGGCCGAGGGGGGAGACAGGGCCGAGGGGGGAGACAGGGCCGAGGGGGGAGACAGGGCCGAGGGGGGAGACAGGGCCGGGGGGGGAGACAGGGCCTGGGGGGGGAGACAGGGCCGGGGGGGGAGACAGGGCCGAGGGGGGAGACAGGGCCGAGGGGGGAGACAGGGCCGAGGGGGGAGACAGGGCCGAGGGGGGAGACAGGGCCGAGGGGGGAGACAGGGCCGAGGGGGGAGACAGGGCCGAGGGGGGAGACAGGGCCGAGGGGGGAGACAGGGCCGAGGGGGGAGACAGGGCCGAGGGGGGAGACAGGGCCGAGGGGGGAGACAGGGCCGAGGGGGGAGACAGGGCCGAGGGGGGAGACAGGGCCGGGGGGGGAGACAGGGCCGAGGGGGGAGACAGGGCCGGGGGGGAGACAGGGCCGAGGGGGGAGACAGGGCCGAGGGGGGAGACAGGGCCGAGGGGGGAGACAGGGCCGAGGGGGGAGACAGGGCCGAGGGGGGAGACAGGGCCGAGGGGGGAGACAGGGCCGAGGGGGGAGACAGGGCCGAGGGGGGAGACAGGGCCGAGGGGGGAGACAGGGCCGGGGGGGGAGACAGGGCCGGGGGGGAGACAGGGCCGAGGGGGGAGACAGGGCCGAGGGGGGAGACAGGGCCGAGGGGGGAGACAGGGCCGAGGGGTGAGACAGGGCCGAGGGGGGAGACAGGGCCGAGGGGGGAGACAGGGCCGAGGGGGGAGACAGGGATGCAGCTTCATTTTGATTTTTTTTAACCCTAATTTTACCAGGTAAGTTGACTGAGAACAAATTCTAATTTTCAGCAACGACCTGGGGAACAGTTACAGGGGAGAGGCGGGGGGATGAATGAGCCAATTAAGCCCCAGCCTCTTCAACATATATATCAACGAATTGGTGAGGGCACTAGAACAGTCTGCAGCACCCGGCCTCACCCTACTAGAATCTGAAGTCAAATGTCTACTGTTTGCTGATGATCTGGTGCTTCTGTCACCAACCAAGGAGGGCCTACAGCATCACCTAGATCTTCTGCACAGGTTCAGTCAGACCTGGGCCCTGATAGTAAATCTCAGTAAGACAAACATAATGGTGTTCCAAAAAGGTCCAGTTGCCAGGACCACAAATGCAAATTCCATCTAGACACCGTTGCCTTAGAGCACACAAAAAACTATACATACCTCAGCCTAAACATTAGCGCCACAGGTAACTTCCACAAAGCTATGAACGATCTGAGAGACAAGGCAAGAAGGGCATTCTATGCCGTCAAAAAGGAACATAAAATTCAACCTACCAATTAGGATCTGTCTAAAAATACTTGAATCAGTCATAGAGCCCATTGCCCTTTATGGTTGTGAAGTCTGGGGTCCGCTCACCAACCAAGAATTCACAAAATGGGACAAAGACTCTGCATCCAGAATTCTGCAAACATATCCTCTGTGTACAACATAAATCACCAAATAATGCATGCAGAGCAGAATTAGGCCGATACCCGCTAATTATCAAAATCCTGAAACGAGACGTTAAATTCTACAACCACCTAAAAGGAAGCGATTCCCAAACCTTCCATAACAAAGCCCTCAACTACAGAAAGATTGACCTGGAGAAGAGTCCCCTAAGCAAGCTGGTCCTGGGGCTCTGTTCACAGACACTAACAGACCCCACAGAGCCCCAGGACAGCAACACAATTAGACCCAACCAAATCATAAGAAAACAAAAAGATACTTACTTGACACATTGGAAAGAATTAACAAAAAAACAGAGCAAACTAGAATGTTATTTGGCCCTAAACAGAGAGTACACAGTGGCAGAATACCTGACCCCTGTGACTGACCCTAAACAGAGAGTACACAGTGGCAGAATACCTGACCACTGTGACTGACCCTAAACAGAGAGTACACAGTGGCAGAATACCTGACCACTGTGACTGACCCTAAACAGAGAGTACACAGTGGCAGAATACCTGACCCCTGTGACTGACCCTAAACAGAGAGTACACAGTGGCAGAATACCTGACCCCTGTGACTGACCCTAAACAGAGAGTACACAGTGGCAGAATACCTGACCCCTGTGACTGACCCTAAACAGAGAGTACACAGTGGCAGAATACCTGACCACTGTGACTGACCCTAAACAGAGAGTACACAGTGGCAGAATACCTGACCCCTGTGACTGACCCTAAACAGAGAGTACACAGTGGCAGAATACCTGACCCCTGTGACTGACCCTAAACAGAGAGTACACAGTGGCAGAATACCTGACCCCTGTGACTGACCCTAAACAGAGAGTACACAGTGGCAGAATACCTGACCCCTGTGACTGACCCTAAACAGAGAGTACACAGTGGCAGAATACCTGACCCCTGTGACTGACCCTAAACAGAGAGTACACAGTGGCAGAATACCTGACCCCTGTGACTGACCCTAAACAGAGAGTACACAGTGGCAGAATACCTGACCCCTGTGACTGACCCTAAACAGAGAGTACACAGTGGCAGAATACCTGACCCCTGTGACTGACCCTAAACAGAGAGTACACAGTGGCAGAATACCTGACCCCTGTGACTGACCCTAAACAGAGAGTACACAGTGGCAGAATACCTGACCACTGTGACTGACCCTAAACAGAGAGTACACAGTGGCAGAATACCTGACCCCTGTGACTGACCCTAAACAGAGAGTACACAGTGGCAGAATACCTGACCCCTGTGACTGACCCTAAACAGAGAGTACACAGTGGCAGAATACCTGACCACTGTGACTGACCCTAAACAGAGAGTACACAGTGGCAGAATACCTGACCCCTGTGACTGACCCTAAACAGAGAGTACACAGTGGCAGAATACCTGACCACTGTGACTGACCCTAAACAGAGAGTACACAGTGGCAGAATACCTGACCACTGTGACTGACCCTAAACAGAGAGTACACAGTGGCAGAATACCTGACCCCTGTGACTGACCCTAAACAGAGAGTACACAGTGGCAGAATACCTGACCCCTGTGACTGACCCTAAACAGAGAGTACACAGTGGCAGAATACCTGACCCCTGTGACTGACCCTAAACAGAGAGTACACAGTGGCAGAATACCTGACCCCTGTGACTGACCCTAAACAGAGAGTACACAGTGGCAGAATACCTGACCCCTGTGACTGACCCTAAACAGAGAGTACACAGTGGCAGAATACCTGACCACTGTGACTGACCCTAAACAGAGAGTACACAGTGGCAGAATACCTGACCCCTGTGACTGACCCTAAACAGAGAGTACACAGTGGCAGAATACCTGACCACTGTGACTGACCCTAAACAGAGAGTACACAGTGGCAGAATACCTGACCCCTGTGACTGACCCTAAACAGAGAGTACACTGTAGCAGAATACCTGACCACTGTGACTGACCCTAAACAGAGAGTACACAGTGGCAGAATACCTGACCCCTGTGACTGACCCTAAACAGAGAGTACACAGTGGCAGAATACCTGACCCCTGTGACTGACCCTAAACAGAGAGTACACAGTGGCAGAATACCTGACCACTGTGACTGACCCTAAACAGAGAGTACACAGTGGCAGAATACCTGACCACTGTGACTGACCCTAAACAGAGAGTACACAGTGGCAGAATACCTGACCCCTGTGACTGACCCTAAACAGAGAGTACACAGTGGCAGAATACCTGACCACTGTGACTAACCCTAAACAGAGAGTACACAGTGGCAGAATACCTGACCCCTGTGACTAACCCAAACTGAACCTTTTTCGGCAAGACAGATCTTCCAAAGGTGGTGGAGTGTCAATCTTTACCAAGGATCACCTTCAGTGCTCGCTTGTCTCCACCAAGTCTGTCCCCAAACAATTTGATCTGCTGGATTTACACATTAAACTTTCAAATAGCTCTTTGTTGACTGTTGCTGGGTGCTATCGTCCTCCATCAGCACCGGCCTGTACCCTAAGCTCTCTCCTGGCCCCTTACAATAAGTCTTAATTTGTCCTGCTAGGTGACCTAAACTGGGACATGTTTAAACCACCTGACCAAGTCCTAAAGCAATGAGGCTCTATAAATCTTTCTCAGATTATAACCAGTCCCACATAGTATGACTCCAAACACCCAGAAAAGGCTACTCTCCTCGATGTTATCCTGATAGGTATCAGTCTGGTGTTTTCTGTAATGACCTTAGTGATCACTGTTTTACAGCCTGTGTTCGTAATGGCTGCTCAGTGAAACGACCTGTCCTGATTTGTCATAGACGCTTGCTAAAAAACTTTAATGAGCAAGCCTTCCTTCATGAACTGGCCTCTGTAAATTGGTATAGAATCAGCTTGATCCCCTCTGTCGAAGACACTTGGTCCTTCTTTTTTTAATATTTTCAGTGGTAACAAATACACGCTCATAAGAGTTACTCCACCTCAAGAATTTCATTTGGCAAATCGCTCGGCACACGGCATTCAGGCTGACTTGCTCTCGTTCAGGCAAATTAGAAATAAGTGCACTCAGGCTATCCAGAAGGCCAAAGTGAGTTACTTTAAGGAGCAGTTCTCTCCCTGTGGGTCTAACCCCAAGAAGTTCTGGAAAACAGTTAAAGACCTGGAGAATAAACGCTCCTCCTCACAGCTGCCCATGTCCCTTAATGTTGATGATGTGGTTGTTACTGACAAGAAGCACATGGCTGAGCTCTTTAATCACCACTTCATTAAGTCAGGATTCCTATTTGACTCAGCCATGCCTCCTTGCACATCCAACATTTCCTCATCTCCCACCTCTTCTAATGTGACGATGCTCCTCCGTCTGTTTCCCTGCCCCACTACAAAGTATCTCACTGTAGTCGGTTTCTGAGTCCAAGGTGCTAAAGGAGCTCCTTAAGGAAAGCTTTTACTATGTACAGACTCAGTGAGCAAAGCCTTGCTATTGAGAAAGGCCACCGTAGGCAGACCTGGCTCTCAAGAGAAGACAGGCTATGTGCACACTGCCCACAAAATGAGGTGGAAACTGAGCTGCACTTCCTAACCATCTGCCAAATGTATGACCCTATTAGAGACACATATTTCCCTCAGATTACACAGACTAACAAAGAATTAAAAAACAAATCCAATTTTGATAAACTTCCATATCTACTGGGTGAAATACCACAGTGCGCCACACAGAAGCAATAATTGTGACCTGTTGCCACAAGAAAAGGGCAACCAGTGAAGAACAAACACCATTGTAAATACAACCCATATTTATGTTTATTTATTTTCCCTTTTGTACTGTAACTATTTGCACATCATTACAACACTGTATATAGACATAATATGACATTTGTAATCTCTTTATTATTTTGGAACTGAGTGTAATGTTAACTGTTCATTTTTTTGTGTTTATTTCACTTTTGTATATTATCTACATCACTTGCTTTGCCAATGTTCACATGTTTCCCATGCCAAGAAAGCCCTTAAATTGAAATTGAATTGAAATTGAGACATAGAGAGAGAGAGAGAGAGACATAGAGAGAGAGACATAGAGAGAGAGACAGAGACATAGAGAGAGAGATAGACAGAGAGAGAGAGACAGAGACAGAGACAGAGACAGCGACAGAGAGAGAGAGAGAGAGAGAGAGAGAGAGAGAGAGAGAGAGAGAGAGAGAGAGAGAGAGAGAGAGAGAGAGAGAGAGAGAGAGAGAGAGAGAGAGAGAGGTGTTGTGTCTAAAAAAAGAGTCCATTGTTTCCTTCTGCAGGGGAACAGGTTCACATAGGAGTCAGTGTTCTGTGATTACAGTGTTAGATACTGATCTGATACAGAGTGGAGTGTTTCCCACGTCAACCGGCTACGGCCCACACCTAAATTAGCTAACCTTAGACTCTATCTCCTCACACTGTCAGCAGTATTAGAGAGAAATGGTGAGCGAGAGAGTGAGGGATGGAGGGAGAGCCAGAGTGGGATTTTATTTAACCTTCATTTAATTAGGCAAGTCAGTTAAGAACAAATTATTATTTACAATGACAGCCTACCCTGGCCAAACCCTAACCCGGATAACACTGGGCCAATTGTGCACCACCCTATGGGACTCCCAATCACGGCCGGTTGTGATACAGCCTGGAATCAAACCAGGGTCTGTAGTGGCGCCTCCAGCACTGAGTTGCAGTGTCTTAGACCGTTGCGCCACTCTGGAGCCCAAAAGAGAGACAGATGGACTGAGAAAGAGAGTAGTGGATGACGGGGCAAGAGAGAGAGTGGGAGAAAGAGAGAGTGGGAGAAAGAGATGAGAGAAAGAGCGTGAGCGAGAGAGAGAAGAGAGTAGTGGATGACGGGGCAAGAGAGAGAGTGGGAGAAAGAGAGTAGTGGATGACAGGGAAAGAGAGAGAGAGTGGGAGAAAGAGAGAGCGGGAGAAAGAGATGAGAGAGAGAGAGAGTGAGCGAGAGAGAGAAAGAGAGAGAGAGAGAGAGAGACAGAACATGAGGGTCTGTGTTGTAAACATTGATACTGATCTGTGTTGACTTTGCTGTACTGGTCTTTTTGTCTGAATCACAGAGAGCCCACAGAGAGCAGAGTATGAGACCGGTGGGAACAGAAAGGTTGCAGACGCCACAGGACTTTGAGAGAGAACTGCCTGTCGGATGGTAGACACAGGGACTGACTTCTAATCTCACTTGTCATCACGCTTCAGTGAATAAATGGGTGAACAATCACTGGGGGAATTCCTAACGTAACACGAGCCTACTGACGTAAGACTATAAACGCCAATGTAGCCTAAATGAATGGAGGGCTATTTGCAGGCAACGGAGAGACTTGTGACTGTGTCTGAAAGACATTAGGATGCACAACAGGAAGTCAACTTTAAACCTCATCATTAGCTATTGTGGTCTAAACATCTCTCCAAGGGCTTCTGAATTCACTCTATTAGCAATGGTGTAGTACCAACAAGAGGCCATGTTGTTTCCTGCTGGTCAGTGAACCAGGATATTATGGTGGTAAATAGAAACTACTGCCTCAGTATGAAAAGTTAGCAAGATAATTCCCTGTTCATTTTAATAGCAAATGAGCTTCCTGGGCTAAAAGTTAATTCAATGACTCGCCATCCCCCTCACAGTTTACTAAAGCTACAACATGAAACACAACAACATAAAAATGTCTGCAGGATTTTTGCTAGTCTTCTATAAACTGAACTTTGTGATTTGTGTATTAATAGTATAGGTCCATATTTACTTTTTTTAAACTTAAGACTGTGCTGCATTTCTAGGTAACTGTCAACTGTACAGTGAACGTTCTAAAAGCACATTGAAATAACCTACTATTCCGCTGCCATAATGTTACCTTGTCAATCTGACGTTATATAACTAAATAAACAAAAGATCGTTGTTCACCTCTCAGTGAATTAAGCTGTGACTTCAGTTCTCTCCTCTCTTCCTGGTCCCACGCACAGCCTCTCTCTCTCTCTCACACCTACGCACACACACACACACCTTCGCTCTCCCTCGCCACTGCCTCTACCACCTGGCTTCTTCTCTCTAGTGCTCCGTGATGGGGGGCATTTCCTCCCACTGACCTACCGGCCAGACACTACTACTAATCCTCTCCTCCCCTTCCCTCCTCTCTTCTCTCCTCCCCTCCTTTCCTCCTCACCCCTCTCCTCCACTCCACTCCTTTCCTCCTCCTCCCTCCACTCCTCTCCTTTCCTCCACTCCACTACTCTCCTCTCCTCCACCTCCACTCCTTTCCTCCTCCCTCCACTCCTTCTCCACTCATCTCCTCCCTCCACTCCTATCCTCCTCACTCCACTCCTCTCCTTTCCTCCACTCCTCTCCTCTCCTTTCCTCCACTCCACTCCTTTCCTCCTCCTCACTCCACTCTTCTCCTTTCCTCCACTCCACTCCTCTCCTCCACTCCTTTCCTCCTCCTCCCTCCACTCCTCTCCTCTCCTCCACTCCACTACTCTCCTCTCCTCCACCTCCACTCCTTTCCTCCTCCCTCCACTCCTTCTCCACTCCTATCCTCCTCACTCCACTCCTCTCCTTTCCTCCACTCCTCCTCCCTCCACTCCACTACTCTCCTCTTCTCTCCTCCTCACTCTACACCTCTCCTCCTCCCTCCTTTCCTCCCCCTCCACTCCACTCCACTCCACTCCACTCCTTTCATTTCCCCTTCTCCTCTCTGTGTGTATTCACACAGGGTTTATTCTAGGGGCCACTGCAGTCAGACCAGTTCTCTGGTTATATACACCTTGACTTTCTTCTTCTCTCCTGTTCCTTCCCTTCCCTTCATCTCTCCTCTCATTTCCTCTCCTCTGTGTGTATTCATCACAGTACTCCATTCTAGGGGCTAGTGTGGTCAGTCAGACCAGTTCAGTCTGTTCAGACACAAAGAGCAGGATGTGAAGCGGTCAATGTAGACCTGGTGTGAAGATGTTTGAAAGCTGGTTTCACTACACACCACTACACACCAACAGCCAATCTAGCAAGCTTACCTTTGGATCAACAAACAATAACCCCGGCTCAGACATGGGTTAAAAGGTATTATAAACTGGGTGGTTCGAGAACTGAATGCTGGTGTGCTGAAAGCATTTCTTTTTACTGCTCTAATTCTGTTGGTAATCACTTTATAATAGCAATAAGGCAACTCAGGGTAAAGAGGAAGGAAGAGAAGAGAGAGAGAGAGAGAGAAACAGAGAGAGAGAGCGACAGAGAGAGAGAGAGAGAAACAGAGAGAGAGAGAGAAAGACAGAGAGAGAGAAAGAGACAAAGAGAGAAAGAGAGAGACAGAGAGAGAAAGAGAGAGAGAGAGAGAAATAGCAATAGAGAGACAGACATACAGACAGACAGGAAGTCAACAGAACAGATAATAAGGGTCTGTCTGTCCTGTAGTGCTGTGGCCTGCCTGTCTGCCTGTCTGTCCTGCAGTGCTCAGTGCTGTGGCCTGTCTGTCTGCCTGTCCTGCAGTGCTGTGGCCTGCCTGTCTGCCTGTCCTGCAGTGCTGTGGCCTGCCTGTCTGCCTGTCCTGCAGTGATGTGGCCTGCCTGTCTGTCTTGCAGTGCTCAGTGCTGTGGCCGGTCTGTCTTGCAGTGCTGTGGCTTGTTTGTCTGTCTGTCCTGCAGTGCTCAGTGCTGTGGCCTGTCTGCCTGTCTGTCCTGCAGTGCTGTGGCCTGTCTGCCTGTCTGTCCTGCAGTGCTCAGTGCTGTGGCCTGTCTGTCTGTCCTGCAGTGCTCAGTGATGTGGCCATTCTGCCTGTCTGTCTGTCCTGCCGTGCTCAGTGCTATGGCCTGTCTGTCTGCCTGTCCTACAGTGCTCAGTGCTGTGGCCTGTCTGTCTGCCTGCCCTACAGTGCTCAGTGCTGTGGCCTGTCTGTCTGCCTGTCCTGTAGTGCTCAGTGCTGTGGCTGGTCTGTCTGCCTGTCCTGCAGTGCTGTGGCTGGTCTGTCTGCCTGTCCTGCAGTGCTGTGGCCTGCCTGTCTGTCTTGCAGTGCTCAGTGCTGTGGCCGGTCTGTCTGCCTGTCCTGCAGTGCTCAGTGCTGTAGCCTGCCTGTCTTGCAGTGCTGTGGCCTGTCTGTCTTGCAGTACTGTGCTGTGGCTTGTTTGTCTGTCTGTCCTGCAGTGCTCAGTGCTGTGGCCTGTCTGCATGTCTGTCCTGCAGTGCTCAGTGCTGTGGCTTGTCTGCCTGTCTGTCCTGCAGTGCTCAGTGCTGTGGCCTGTCTGTCTGTCTGTCCTGCAGTGCTCAGTGCTGTGGCCATTCTGCCTGTCTGTCTGTCTGTCCTGCCGTGCTCAGTGCTGTGGCCTGTCTGTGGGTGGGCAGAACAATGGGCTGAAGCCTCCTGCATCCCAAATGGCACCCTATCCCCTATATAGTGCACTACTGTTGACCAGTAGTGCATTTTTCTAAATAGATAATAGGGTGTCAATTGGGATGCAGCCACTGTGTGAGTTGAGGGGTGGGCAGGGTCAGGGTAAGGGTCAGGGGCAGGGTAAGGGTCAGGTGCAAGGTAAGGAGCAGGGTAAGGGTCAGGGAAATGGGCAGGGTAAGGGTCAGGGTAAGGGTCAGGGTAAGGGTCAGTGTAAGGGTCAGGGTAAGGAGCAGGGTAAGGGTCAGGGAAATGGGCAGGGTAAGGAGCAGGGTAAGGGTCAGGGAAATGGGCAGGGTAAGGGTCAGGGTAAGGGAAATGGGCAGGGTAAGGGTCAGGGAAATGGGCAGGGTAAGGGTCAGTGTAAGGGTCAGGGTAAGGAGCAGGGTAAGGGTCAGGGAAATGGGCAGGGTAAGGGTCAGGGAAATGGTCAGGGTAAGGGTCAGGGAAATGGGCAGGGTAAGGGTCAGGGAAATGGTCAGGGTAAGGGTCAGGGAAATGGGCAGGGTAAGGGTCAGGGAAATGGTCAGGGTAAGGGTCAGGGAAATGGGCAGGGTAAGGGTCAGTGTAAGGGTCAGGGTAAGGAGCAGGGTAAGGAGCAGGGAAATGGGCAGGGTAAGGGTCAGGGAAATGGGTAGGGTAAGGGTCAGTGTAAGGGTCAGGGTAAGGGTCAGTGTAAGGGTCAGGGTCAGGGTAAGGGTCAGGGGTAGGGTAAGGGGCAGCGTAAGGAGCAGGGTAAGGGGCAGGGTAAGGGTCAGTGTAAGGGTCAGTGTAAGGGTCAGGGTAAGGGGCAGAGTCAAAGTAAGGGGCAGGGTAAGGGTCAGGGTAAGGGGCAGGGTCAGAGTAAGGGGCAGGGTAAGGGTCAGGGTAAGGGTCAGGGTAAGGAGCAGGGTATGGGGCAGGGTAAGGGGCAGGGTAAGGGTCAGTGTAAGGGGCAGGGTATGGAGCAGGGTATGGGGTAGGGTAAGGGGCAGGGTAAGGGTCAGTGTAAGGGGCAGGGTAAGGGTCAGTGTAAGGGGCAGTGTAAGGGGCAGGGTAAGGGGCAGAGTCAGGGTAAGGGGCAGGGTAAGGGTCAGAGTCAGGGTAAGGGGCAGGGTAAGGGGCAGGGTAAGTGTCAGAGTCAGGGTAAGGGGCAGGGTAAGGGTCAGAGTCAGGGTCAGGGTAAGGGACAGGGTAAGGGGCAGAGTCAGGGTAAGGGGCAGGGTAAGGGGCAGTGTAAGGGTCAGAGTCAGGGTCAGTGTAAGGGTAAGGGGTAGGGTAAGGGGCAGCGTAAGGAGCAGGCTAAGGGGCAGGGTAAGGGGCAGGGTAAGGGTCAGGGTCAGTCTAAGGGTCAGGGTAAGGGGCAGGGTCAGAGTAAGGGGCAGGGTAAGGGTCAGAATAAGGGGCAGGGTAAGGGGCAGGGTCAGAGTAAGGGGCAGGGTAAGGGTCAGGGTAAGGGTCAGGGTCAGAGTCAGGGGCAGGGTATGGGGCAGGGTAAGGGGCAGGGTATGGGGCAGGGTAAGGGGCAGGGTAAGGGGCAGGGTAAGGGGCAGGGTAAGGGTCAGTGTAAGGGTCAGTGTAAGGGGCAGTGTAAGGGTCAGTGTAAGGGGCAGGGTAAGGGGCAGGGTAAGGGGCAGAGTCAGGGTAAGGGGCAGGGTAAGGGGCAGAGTCAGGGTCAGTGTAAGGGTCAGTGTAAGGGGCAGGGTAAGGGGCAGGGTAAGGGGCAGGGTAAGGGGCAGAGTCAGGGTAAGGGGCAGGGTAAGGGGCAGGGTAAGTGTCAGAGTCAGGGTAAGGGGCAGGGTAAGGGTCAGAGTCAGGGTCAGTGTAAGGGGCAGAGTCAGGGGCAGGGTAAGGGGCAGGGTAAGGGTCAGTGTAAGGGGCAAGGTAAGGGTCAGGGTCAGTGTAAGGGTCAGAGTCAGGGTCAGTGTAAGGGGCAGGGTAAGGGTCAGAGTCAGGGTCAGTGTAAGGGGCAGGGTAAGGGTCAGAGTCAGGGTCAGTGTAAGGGGCAGGGTAAGGGTCAGAGTAAGGGTCAGAGTCAGGGTAAGGGTCAGAGTCAGGGTCAGTGTAAGGGGCAGGGTAAGGGTCAGAGTCAGGGTCAGTGTAAGGGGCAGGGTAAGGGTCAGAGTAAGGGTCAGAGTCAGGGTCAGGGTAAGGGTTAGAGTCAGGGTCAGTGTAAGGGGCAGCGTAAGGGTCAGAGTCAGAGTCAGGGTCAGTGTAAGGGGCAGGGTAAGGGTCAGAGTCAGGGTCAGTGTAAGGGGCAGGGTAAGGGTCAGAGTAAGGGTCAGAGTCAGGGTCAGTGTAAGGGTCAGAGTCAGGGTCAGTGTAAGGGGCAGGGTAAGGGTCAGAGTCAGGGTCAGTGTAAGGGTCAGAGTCAGGGTCAGTGTAAGGGGCAGGGTAAGGGTCAGAGTCAGGGTCAGTGTAAGGGTCAGAGTAAGGGGCAGGGTAAGGGTCAGAGTCAGGGTCAGTGTAAGGGTCAGAGTCAGGGGCAGGGTAAGGGTCAGAGTCAGGGTCAGTGTAAGGGGCAGGGTAAGGGTCAGAGTAAGGGTCAGAGTCAGGGTAAGGGTCAGAGTCAGGGTCAGTGTAAGGGTCAGAGTCAGGGTCAGTGTAAGGGGCAGAGTCAGGGTCAGTGTAAGGGGCAGGGTAAGGGTCAGAGTCAGGGTCAGTGTAAGGGTCAGTGTAAGGGGCAGGGTAAGGGTCAGAGTCAGGGTCAGTGTAAGGGGCAGCGTCAGGGTCAGTGTAAGGGTCAGTGTAAGGGGCAGGGTAAGGGGCAGGGTAAGGGTCAGAGTCAGGGTCAGTGTAAGGGTCAGAGTCAGGGTCAGTGTAAGGGGCAGCGTCAGGGTCAGTGTAAGGGGCAGGGTAAAGGGCAGCGTCAGGGTCAGTGTAAGGGGCAGCGTAAGGGTCAAGGTCAAGCCAGGCGGACCGACAGGTTCTATCCTGGATCACATTACAACACTGACTTCTGAGAGGCAAGAAACATGTAGGATTGTTCTCTCCTTTAAGCCCAGGAGAAATCCTGGGCTTAAAGGAGGGTTTTTCCCCTTTTCTTTGGTCCCACCATGTGATCAGGAGAGCAGATTTAGATGCCAGGCAGGGAGGTGGAAGGAACGGAGGGACAGATGGAGGGAATGGGGCCTCCGGAATGCCTGAGCTGGCACTACTGCGTGGGTAGACTAGCAGGACAACAGACCCCGGGCTGCCAACCAAGAGTTTGGCAAACTACCACCCATGTTGGCAATGACATTGTAATTAGCATTGTAACTAGGATGTAACTTTCTCAAGCTGAGTTGGTTGAGAGAAAGAGACTTTGGTCCCAATGGGAACTCCCCTGCCTAAATAAAGGTTAAATAAGACAAAGAGATAGACAGAAAGATAGAGAGAGAGCAGAGTTAAGCAGAAAGAGAGCAGAAAGAGGGTGAAAAAGAGGGGGGTTGAGTGTGAGGAACGTGTCAAGGCCTGCTTCCAGTTACCTGCCTGAGCAGCAGACCAGACCAGACGATGTCAGCAAGACTCATTTCCTCAACTTGAGCTCCTCTCAGACAATAAACAACATTACGAAACAATCCAGAGCAGACAGACAATAACACTGTAATAACCTTATAATAGCGTTAGGAAACAAAACCAGGAGCCAACTGGGAGGTACTGAGGTATTAACCTGGTCATAGAAGGTACTGAGGTATTAACCTGGTCATAGGAGGTACTGAGGTATTAACCTGGTCATAGGAGGTACTGAGAGGTATTAACCTGGTCATAGAAGGTACTGAGGTATTAACCTGGTCATAGAAGGTACTGAGGTATTAACCTGGTCATAGGAGGTACTGAGGTATTAACCTGGTCATAGAAGGTACTGAGAGGTATTAACCTGGTCATAGAAGGTACTGAGAGGTATTAACCTGGTCATAGGAGGTACTGAGAGGTATTAACCTGGTCATAGAAGGTACTGAGAGGTATTAACCTGGTCATAGGAGGTACTGAGAGGTATTAACCTGGTCATAGAAGGTACTGAGGTATTAACCTGGTCATAGGAGGTACTGAGGTATTAACCTGGTCATAGAAGGTACTGAGAGGTATTAACCTGGTCATAGAAGGTACTGAGAGGTATTAACCTGGTCATAGAAGGTACTGAGAGGTATTAACCTGGTCATAGAAGGTACTGAGAGGTATTAACCTGGTCATAGAAGGTACTGAGAGGTATTAACCTGGTCATAGAAGGTACTGAGAGGTATTAACCTGGTCATAGGAGGTACTGAGAGGTATTAACCTGGTCATAGGAGGTATTGAGAAGTATTAACCTGGCCATAGGATGTACTGAGGTATTAACCTGGCCATAGGATGTACTGAGAGGTATTAACCTGGTCATAGGAGGTACTGAGGTATTAACCTGGTCATAGGATGTACTGCGGTATTAACCTGGCCATAGGATGTACTGAGGTATTAACCTGGTCATAGGAGGTACAGAGAGGTATTAACCTGGTCATAGGAGGTACAGAGAAGTATTAACCTGGTCATAGGAGGTACAGAGAGGTATTAACTTGGTCATAGGAGGTACAGAGAGGTATTAACTTGGTCATAGGAGGTACTGAGGTATTAACCTGGCCATAGAAGGTATTGAGAGGTATTATCCTGGTCATAGGAGGAACTGAGGTATTCACCTGGTCATAGGAGGTACTGAGAGGTATTGACCTGATCATAGGAGATACTGTGAGGTATTGACCTGATCATAGGGGGTACTGAGAGGTATTAACCTGGTCATAGGAGGTACTGAGAGGTATTGACCTGATCATAGGAGATACTGTGAGGTATTGACCTGATCATAGGGGGTACTGAGAGGTATTAACCTGGTCATAGGAGGTACTGAGAGGTATTAATCTGGTCATAGGGGGTACTGAGAGGTATTTACCTGGTCATAGGAAGTACTGAGCGGTACTAACCTGGTCATAGGAGGTACTGAGAGGTATTAACCTGGTCATAGGAGGTACTGAGAGGTATTAACCTGGTCATAGGAGGTACAGAGAGGTATTTACCTGGTCATAGGAAGTACTGAGCGGTACTAACCTGGTCATAGGAGGTACTGAGAGGTATTAACCTGGTCATAGGAGGTACTGAGAGGTATTAATCTGGTCATAGGAAAAATTGATTAATTTACATTTTGCTTATATTTTGGACGGTATTCACACCCTTTGACTTTTTCCAAATGTTGTTGTGTTACGGCCTGAAATTAAAATGTATTAAAATTAGATTGTTTGTCACTGTCCTGCACACAAAACCTCATAAACTCAAAGTATAAATATGTTTTTAGAATTGTTTACACATGAATTAAATATGAACAGCTGAAATGTCTTGAGTCAATAAGTATTCAAGCCCTTTGTCATGGCAAGCCTAAATAAGTTCAGGAGTATTTGCTTAACAAGTCACATAATAAGTAGCATGAATTTCAGCAGGACAATAACCTAAAACACAAGGCCAAATCTATACTAGAGTTGCTTACCAAGAAGACAGTGAATATTCCTGAGAGGCCAAGTTACTGTTTTGACTTAAATCTACTTGATACTCTATGGCAAGACCTGCAAATGGTTGTGTAGCAATGATCAACAAACAATTTGACAGAGTTTGAAAAGAATAATGGGTAAATTTTGGACAATCTAGGTGTGGAAAACTCTAAGGGATTTATTACCCAGAAAGACTCACAGCTGTAATCGCTGACAAAGGTGTTTCTACAAAGTAATGACTCAGTATGAATACTTATGTAAATTGGATATTTCTGTATTTCATTTTCAATAAACTAGCAAAAAAATCTAAAATTATGTTTTCAATTTGTCATTATGGGGTATTGTGTGAAAAAAACATTAAAAAAACATAATCCAGGCTGTAACACAACAAAATGTGGAATAAGTCAAGGGGTATGAATAAGTCAAGGGGTATGAATACTTTCTGAAGGCACTATATATATACAGTATACTGGTATATACATATACCAGTCAAAAGTTTGGACACACCTACTCATCCAAGGGTTTTTCTTTATTTTTTACTATTTTCTATATTGTAGAATAATAGTGAAGACATCAAAACTATGAAATAACACATATGGAATCATGTAGTAACCAAAAAAGTGTTAAACAAATCAAAATATATTTTATATTTCAGATTCTTCAAAGTAGCCACCCTTTGCCTTGTTGACAGCTTTGCACACTCAGCGGGACAAAAGTCATTAAAACAGTTTTCACGAGCACACAAATCCAAAATGATGCATGCGATTGCAAAATCGAATTATTCTAACCAAAAGAGTCACCTAACTTGCGTTGTTCTTCAATAGGCTATGCGTAGACTAATATACCTATTTTTTGTGTGCGTATTTGGTATCCAGCTGTTTAGTTAGGCCTAGTGATATTGGCAACCATCATCAGCTGATCGAGGAAATATTTTTCTGAATGACAGTCAAGTGACAACCAGCTGTGGGATTGGCCTATAGCACACGATGCAAAAGCAGCTGCTGCATCAGTGAAGATCCAATCCAATACCCCTAAATTTGTGTTGATTATCTGCTGTTGTCTGCTTGATTTGCAGCAGGGTCTAGAAGATTTAACAGAGAAGTCATCAAGGTAATGAGTTAATGTTTTCATATGTTTATGTGCCTCGGATTGGACACAGCCCTGGCTATTGAGCGAACAACCAAGGTATTTCCCCTCTCTATTATTCAGGACGTTTAATGGCCTTGAACGGGCAGGTCTTGAGCGGGCAGGCCTTGAGCGGGCAGGTCTTGAACGGGCAGGTCTTGAGCGGGCAGGTCTTGAGCGGGCAGGCCTTGAGCGGGCAGGCCTTGAGCGGGCAGGTCTTGAGCGGGCAGGCCTTGAGCGGGCAGGCCTTGAACGGGCAGGTCTTGAACGGGCAGGTCTTGAACGGGCAGGTCTTGAGCGGGCAGGCCTTGAGCGGGCAGGTCTTGAGCGGGCAGGCCTTGAGCGGGCAGGCCTTGAACGGGCAGGTCTTGAACGGGCAGGTCTTGAACGGGCAGGTCTTGAGCGGGCAGGCCTTGAGCGGGCAGGTCTTGAGCGGGCAGGTCTTGAGCGGGCAGGTCTTGAGCGGGCAGGCCTTGAGCGGGCAGGCCTTGAACGGGCAGGTCTTGAACGGGCAGGTCTTGAACGGGCAGGTCTTGAGCGGGCAGGTCTTGTTGAGGTTGAGTTTGAGGTGGAAGTAACAATAGTCTCTATGATGAAAGGGATGGGAGTCCATTTGTTACTGGGCTCTCACCATCATCATTAAACAAACCATTTTGTTCATAAGCCTTATAACGCTTATGAACAAAATGATTTGGTGAATTTGAATGATGTAAATAATGTTAATGGCGCCCCCCCTTGGTTTGTGCTGTGGTGGAGATCTTTGTGGGCTATACTCGGCCTTGTCTCAGGATGGTAAGTTGGTGGTTGAAGATATCCCTCTAGTGGTGTAGGGGCTGTGCTTTGGCAAAGTGGGTGGGGTTATATCCTTCCTGTTTGGCCCTGTCTGGGGGTATCATCGGATGGGGCCACAGTGTCTCCTGACCCCTCCTGTCTCAGCCTCCAGTATTTATGCTGCAGTAGTTTATGTGTCGGGGGGCTAGGGTCAGTTGGTTATATCTGGAGTACTTCTCCTGTCTTATCCGGTGTCCTGTGTGAATTTAAGTATGCTCTCTCTAATTCTCTCCTTCTCTCTTTCTTTCTCTCTCTCTCGGAGGACCTGAGCCCTAGGACCATGCGTCAGGACTACCGGGCATGATGACTCCTTGCTGTCCCCAGTCCACCTGGCCTTGCTGCTGTTCCAGTTTCAACTGTTCTGCCTGCGGCTATGGAACCCTGACCTGTCCACCGGACGTGCTACCTGTCCCAGACCTGCTGATTTCAACTCTCTAGAGACCGCAGGAGCGGTAGAGATACTCTTAATGATCGGCTATGAAAAGCCAACTGACATTTACTTCTGATTATTATTTGACCATGCTGGTCATTTATGAACATTTGAACATCTTGGCCATGTTCTGTTATAATCTCCACCCGGCACAGCCAGAAGAGGACTGGCCACCCCTCATAGCCTGGTTCCTCTCTAGGTTTCTTCCTAGGTTTTGGCCCTTCTAGGGAGTTTTTCCTAGCCGCCGTGCTTCTACACCTGCATTGCTTGCTGTTTGGGGGTTTTAGGCTGGGTTTCTGTACAGCACTTCGAGATATTAGCTGATGTACGAAGGGCTATATAAAATAAACTTGATTTGATTAATGATGATGGTGAGAGCCATGTCACCCCACTCCTCCACTCACTCCACTGGCTTCCAGTCGAAGATCACATCCACTAAAAGACCCTGGGGCTTACCTACGGAACAGCAAGAGGAACTGCCCCTCACTACCTTCAGGCTATGCTCAAACCCTACACCCCAACCCGAGCACTCCGTCCTGCCACCTCAGGTCTCTTGGCCCTCCCAAACCTATGGGAGGGCAGGTCCCGCTCAGGCCAGTCCAAGCTTTTCTCTGTCCTGGCACCCCAATAGCAGAACCATCTTAAGATGAATGCACTCACTGTAAGTCGTTCTGGATAAGAGCGTCTGCTAAATTCCCAAAATGTAAAATGTTCTTTGTGTCTCTAAAATAACAATAATTCAATTTCTTAGGTATTTTTTTAATTGAAATGACCAAATGTCAGCATTTTACCAGAAGGATTTTCGCATGAACTGTTCATTTTCATAAATTCAGTAGCTACAAAATACACTGCTCAAAAAAATAAAGGGAACAATTAAACAACACAATGTAACTCCAAGTCAATCACACTTCTGTGAAATCAAACTGTCCACTTAGGAAGCAACACTGATTGACAATAAATTTCACATGCTGTTGTGCAAATGGAATAGACAAAAGGTGGAAATTATAGGCAATTAGCCAGACACCCCCAATAAAGGAGTGATTCTGCAGGTGGTGACCACAGACCACTTCTCAGTTCCTATGCTTCCTGGCTGATGTTTTGGTCACTTTTGAATGCTGGCGGTGCTCTCACTCTAGTGGTAGCATGAGACAGAGTCTACAACCCACGCAAGTGGCTCAGGTAGTGCAGCTCATCCAGAATGGCACATCAATGCGAGCTGTGGCAAGAAGGTTTGCTGTGTCTGTCAGCGTAGTGTCCAGAGCATGGAGGCGCTACCAGGAGACAGGCCAGTACATCAGGAGACGTGGAGGAGGCCGTAGGAGGGCAACAACCCAGCAGCAGGACCGCTACCTCCGCCTTTGAGCAGGAGGAGCACTGCCAGAGCCCTGCAAAATGACCTCCAGCAGGCCACAAATGTGCATGTGTCAGCATATGGTCTCACAAGGGCTCTGAGGATCTCATCTCGGTACCTAATGGCAGTCAGGCTACCTTTGGCGAGCACATGGAGGGCTGTGCGGCCCCACAAAGAAATGCCACCCCACACCATGACTGACCCACCGCCAAACCGGTCATGCTGGAGGATGTTGCAGGCAGCAGAACGTTCTCCACGGCGTCTCCAGACTCTGTCACGTCTGTCACATGTGCTCAGTGTGAACCTGCTTTCATCTGTGAAGAGCACAGGGCGCCAGTGGCGAATTTGCCAATCTTGGTGTTCTCTGGCAAATGCCAAACGTCCTGCACGGTGTTGGGCTGTAAGCACAACCCCCACCTGTGGACGTCGGGCCCTCATACCACCCTCATGGAGTCTGTTTCTGACCGTTTGAGCAGACACATGCACATTAATGTCTTATTTACAATCAAAGTGATCCCAACATGAAACAACACATTATTAAACATGCATTTCTATTGGGCACAACTTTTGACTACTTTAATACATATAGTGAATTTTTCCCAAATACTGTACTTCCTGTCTATGGAATACTAATGGCCAGGGAGAGAGAAAAAGGGCGGACGAGAGAGAGAGAGACAGAGAGACAGAGAGACAGAGAGAGAGAGACAGAGAGAGAGACAGAGAGAGAGAGAGAGAGAGAGAGAGACAGACAGAGAACATTTTCCCACCTAGCTACAGTTGAAGTCGGAAGTTTACATACACTTAGGTTGGAGTTATTAAAACTTGTTTTCCAACCACTCCACAAATGTTTTGTTGACAAACTATAGTTTTGGCAAGTCGGTTAGGACATCTACTTTGTGCATGACACAAGTCATTTTTCCAACAATTGTTTACAAACAGATTATTTTACTTACAATTCACCTTATCACAATTCCAGTGGGTCAGAAGTTTACTGTGCCTTTAAACAGCTTGGAAAATTCCAGAAAATTATGTCATGGCTTTAGAAGCTTCTGATAGGCTAATTGACATCATTTGAGTCAATTGGAGTTGTACCTGTGGATGTATTTCAAGGCATACCTTCAAACTCAGTGCCTCTTTGCTTGACATCATGGGTGATCAAAAGAAATCAGCCAAGACCTCAGAAAATAAATTGTAGACCTCCACAAGGCTGGTTCATCCTTGGGAACAATTTTCAAATGCCTGAAGGTACCACGTTCATCTGTACAAACAATAGTATGCAAGTATAAACACCATGGGACCACGCAGCCATCATACCGCTCAGGAAGGAGACACGTTCTGTCCCCTAGAGATGAACGTACTTTGGTGCAACTGCACATGGGGACAAAGATCGTACTTTTTGGAGAAATGTCCTCTGGTCTGATGAAACAAAAATAGAACTGTTTGACCATAATGACCATCGTTATGTTTTAAGGAAAAAGGGGGAGGGTGGCAAGCCAAAGAACACCATCCCAACCGTGAAGCACAGGGGTGGCAGCATCATGTTGTGGGGGTGCTTTGCTGCAGGAGGGACTGGTGCACTTCACAAAATAGATGGCATCATGAGGGAGAACATTTTTGTGGATATATTGAAGCAACATCTCAAGACATCAGTCAGGAAGTTAAAGCTTGGTCGCAAATGGGTCTTCCAAATGGACAATGACCCCATGCATACTTCCAAAGTTGTGGCAAAATGGCTTAAGGACAACAAAGTCAAGGTATTGGAGTGGCCATTACAAAGCCCTGACCTCAATCCCATAGGAAAGTTGTGGGCAGAACTGAAAAAGTGTTTGTGAGCAAGGAGGCCTACAAACCTGACTCAGTTACAGCAGCTCTGTCAGGAGGAATGGGCCAAAATTCACCCAACTTGTTTGGGGAAGCTTGTGGAAGGCTACCCAAAACGTTTGACCCAAGTTAAACCATTTAAAGGCAATGCTACCAATACTATTTGAGTGTATGTAAACTTCTGACCCACTGGGAATGTGATGAAAGAAATAAAAACTGAAATAAATAATTATCTCTACTATTATTCTGACATTTCACATTCTTAAAATAAAGTGGTGATCCTAACTGACCTAAGACAGGGAATATTTACTAGGATTAAATGTCAGGAATTGTGAAAAACTGAATTTAAATATATTTGGCTAATGTGTATGTAAACTTCCGACTTCAACTGTATATAAAGAAACAATAATATCCAGGCATTTACAGAGGGATGATGACTCCTGGCCTTTTGTACTACAATACAACAGTACTTTAGACTAAATGATCTGGATAACAGCAGCGTACTTCAAGCAGCCTGGGTTTATCACACACAGGGTGGGTGCTCACTATTCTTCTCAGGGGAAGATAAACAATCTGACAGCAAAAAACAGCAAGACCTTGTCTAAACTAGACATATTATAATACTTTATCTTGTGAAGGACACAACTGGTAGCCTGCCCTACACTGTGCCTCAGGCTACACTTAGCAGTCATAGACCTACTACTACACTGTGCCTAAGGCTACATTTAGCAGTCATAGACCTAATACTACACTGTGCCTAAGGCTACATTTAGCAGTCATAGACCTACTACTACACTGTGCCTAAGGCTACATTTAGCAGTCATAGACCTAATACTACACCGTGCCTAAGGCTACATTTAGCAGTCATAGACCTACTACTACACTGTGCCTAAGGCTACATTTAGCAGTCATAGACCTACTACTACACTGTGCCTAAGGCTACATTTAGCAGTCATAGACCTACTACTACACTGTGCCTAAGGCTACATTTAGCAGTCATAGACCTACTACTACACTGTGCCTAAGGCTACATTTAGCAGCCATAGACCTACTACTACACTGTGCCTAAGGCTACATTTAGCAGTCATAGACCTACTACTACACTGTGCCTAAGGCTACATTTAGCAGTCATAGACCTACTACTACACTGTGCCTAAGGCTACATTTAGCAGTCATAGACCTACTACTACACTGTACCTAAGGCTACATTTAGCAGTCATAGACCTACTACTACACTGTGCCTAAGGCTACATTTAGCAGTCATAGACCTACTACTACACTGTGCCTAAGGCTACATTTAGCAGCCATAGACCTACTACTACACTGTGCCTAAGGCTACATTTAGCAGTCATAGACCTACTACTACACTGTGCCTAAGGCTACATTTAGCAGTCATAGACCTACTACTACACTGTGCCTAAGGCTACATTTAGCAGTCATAGACCTACTACTACACTGTGCCTAAGGCTACATTTAGCAGTCATAGACCTACTACTACACTGTGCCTAAGGCTACATTTAGCAGTCATAGACCTACTACTACACTGTGCCTAAGGCCACATTCAGCAGGCATAGGCCTATTACTGTTGAGCTGACTATACATGACCATAGACATAGGCCTACTGTATCTTATTACAAAACTGGTATATTTAGTAGACAGCTTACTATAAGTGAGCACAGGACAATAACAGACCCCAGAGCGACTAGCCAGACTGAGTGAAAGACTATTTCAGTCCATCCTGTGTGTCGGTGCCATTTAAAGACAAAGACCACAGTATGGGGTCCCGGTCCGCCCCTCCCTCCCACACCCTGTGACCTTTAATCCAGTAAAGGTCAGGGGTCGCTGCCTGTTCCATGAGGATAAAATTATTGTCCCACTGCCTCTCTGTCACATGTTCAGACAAACATACTGGAGTGGACACTGGGAACAGAGTCTGGGTAACTGTGTCGAGACAGAGAGAGAGTGCAATGCCATGCAAGTATATTTTACTTGAAAATTAAATGGAAAAAAATACAGCTGCAAGCAGCCATGCCAGGGTTCAAGCTTTGGCTCAATAGTGCCACCCTCAGGACACGTCACCCTAGGATGAGCTACTTCTGTACTCCTTACCATGCTTGCCAAATATCAGAACTCGACATCAAACAGATCATGCAATATGCTTTTGATGTATTTTGGACCATTATCAATGATGTTGACTACTTTGACTACAGAACTGCTGGACCGATTGGCACCACACTTGGTATATAGCATATATGTACCCATGTCTTTAAACACAATATTTTCCAAGACTCTAGCTCAAACAATATGGGCGCTATGAGCCATTGAGCTTGCATGAATGTTTTTTCCTGTTCAACAGCGTCACCATGCTGCTAAGCTGAATCAAACTTTACAGGTTAGGTAGATGTGCTTGCATATGTTGAGTCTTGACAGTGTTTGGAACATCTGCACCAAGTTTTATTACAAAACAAATATCTGTGTCAGATTTATATGCATTTACGTGCCAGACCACACCCACGTGAATGTTTATTGGTCAGTAGGCACCATGTTGTTTGACATATTAACCTGAAAAATATTGTGTTGTGAAACCTTTGCATTTTAAGTGTTCTTCACAAAATCGAAATGGCGGAAAATCCATCATTGCGGACCTCATAGGTTCTTATGCAAATGTGTTTCTTGTGAGGAGAGGGACCTATGTACTGAATTTCACAACTCTACGTTACACGGGGTGAGGGGCGTGTGGCCCTTGGCCCTTTACCATCATGCCAGGTTGCACCCTCCTAGGCCTTACTATCTCACGGGAATGTGCATCTTTTAACAACATTTTGGCAGAACTGGAATAATAATCATCAACGCCAACAAATACAATAGGGTTTCACCCAGCCTTGTTGCTTGAACCCCTAATTATAACGACCTAGTATTAGAAACCTAATAAAACTGTTTTTAGGTAGGGGTGTAAACAGGTATTCAAACAACAACAGGTGCATTGTGCAACTACAACTGAGCATCACAGCAACGATTAACAATAAGTAATACATTGTTATCGATTATTGCATGGTTGGGTTTTGAGTTTGCAAGAGAGCCATTTCACTGTACTTGTGCATGTGACATTAAAACGTAAAAGTTGAAAACTGCGTGTGTCTGTGCCTTGTATCAGAGAGTCAAACGAGAGAGAAAACAACTCAACTCAAGCTTGTTTTCCAAGTCACTTCCAAGAAGTAGAACATTCAGTATCAACACCAATAGGCAGGTCTTTAATCAGAGCGACAGACGGGTCTCTCAGAGGGATAAAGGCGTCAGAGGACACAGCACAAGAGAATGACGTTCTAGTGAGAGCTGTTTAATCTCCTCACAAAGTCACCGAGCATCATAATACATTCCCTGGACCTGATACACAGACTAGAGGTCGACCGATTATGATTTTTCAACGCCGATACCGATACCGATTATTGGAGGACCAAAAAAAGCCGATACCGATTAATCGGCCAGTTAAAAAAAAAAATGTAATAATGACAATTACAACAATACTGAATTAACACTTATTTTAACTTACGATAATACATCAACAAAATCAATTTAGCCTCAAATAAATAATGAAACATGTTCAATTTCGCCCCTACCTGGGCTCGAACAAGGAACACATCGACAACAGCCACCCTCGAAGCAGCGTTACCCATGCAGAGCAAGAGGAACAACCACTCCAAGTCTCAGAGCGAGTGAAGTTTGAAATGCTATTAGCGCCCACCCCGCTAACTAGCTAGCCATTTCACATCGGTTACACCATCCTAATCTCGGGAGTTGATAGGCTTGAAGTCATAAACAGCTCAATGCTTGAAACACAGCGAAGAGCTGCTGGCAAAACGCACGAAAGTGGTGTTTGAATGAATGCTTACGAGCCTGCTGGTGCCTACCACCGCTCAGTCAGACTGCTCTATCAAATCATAGACTTAATTATAACATAGTAACACACAGAAATACGAGCCTTAGGTCATTAATATGGTCGAATCCGGAAACTATCATCTCGAAAACAAGATGTTTAATTCTTTCAGTGAAATACGGAACCGTTCCGTATTTTATCTAACGGGTGGCATCCATCAGTCTAAATATTCCTGTTACATTGCACAACCTTCAATGTTATGTCATAATTACGTAAAATTCTGGCAAATTAGGCGGCCCAAACTGTTGCATATACACTGACTCTGCGTGCAATGAACCCAAGAGAAGTGACACAATTTCACCTGGTTAATATTGCCTGCTAACCTGGATTACTTTTAGCTAAATATGCAGGTTTAAAAATATATACTTCTGTGTATTGATTGTAGGAAATGCATTGATGTTTATGGTTAGGTACAGTCGTGCAACGTTTGTGCTTTTTTCGCAAATGCGCTTTTGTTAAATCATCCCTCGTTTGGCGAAGTTGGCTGTCTTTGTTAGGAAGAAATAGTCTTCACAGTTCGCAACGAGTCATGTAAGCAGGCAATATTAACTAAATATGCAGGTTTAAAAATATATACCTGTGTATTGATTTTAAGAAAGGCAATGATGTTTATGGTTAGGTACACATTGGAGCAACGACAGCCCTTTTTCGCGAATACGCACCGCATCGATTATATGGAACGCAGGACACGCTAGATAAACTAGTAATATCATCAACCATGTGTAGTTAACTAGTGAATTTGATTGATTGTTTTTTATAAGATAAGTTTAATGCTAGCTAGCAACTTACCTTGGCTTCTTACTGCATTCGCGTAACAGGCAGTCTCCTTGTGGAGTGCAATGTAATCAGGTGGTTAGAGCGTTGGACTAGTTAACTGTAAGGTTGCAAGATTGAATCCCCGAGCTGACAAGGTAAAAATCTGTCATTCTGCCCATGAACAAGGCAGTTAACCCACCGTTCCTAGGCCGTCATTGAAAATAAGAATGTGTTCTTAACTTCTCTAGGGTAGGGGGCAGCATTTTCACGTTTGGATGAAAAGCATACCCAAATTCAACTGCCAGCTACTCATCCCCAGAAGATAAGATATGCATATGGTTAGATTTGGATAGAAAACACTCTGACATTTCTAAAACTGTTTGAATCATGTCTGTGAGTATAACAGAACTTATTTAGCAGGCGAAACCCCGAGGACAAACCATTCAGTTTTTTTTTTTTTTTTGAGGTCACTCTCTTTTCAATGGGTTTTCATTGGGAAACCAGATTTCTAAGCGACCTGCTTGCAGTTCCTACGGCTTCCACTGGATGTCAACAGTCCTGAGAAATTGGTTGAGGTTATTCCTTTGTGTAATGAAGAAGTACGGCCATCTTGAAGTCGAGTCACTCTAGGTGTCCTGTTAGATAGAAGTGCGTGAGCAGAAAGCTGGCTATAGTTGGTTTTAATCCTGTATTGAACACAGATCATCCCATCTTAAATTTTATCAATTATTAACGTTAAAAAATCCATAAAGTTGTATTAAAAATGTAGCTTGAAATTTTTTGCCAAAGTTTACAGGTAACCTTTGAGATATTTTGTTGTTACGTTTGAGCAAGTTGGAACCTGTGTTTTTCTGGATCAAACGCGCCAAATAAATTGACATTTTGGATATATATCGACGGAATTAATCGAACAAAAGGACCATTTGTGATGTTTATGGGACATATTGGAATGCCAACAACAGAAGCTCGTCAAAGTTAAGGCATGAATTATATTTTTATTTCTGCGTTTTGTGTCGTGCCTGCAGGGTTGAAATATGCGTATCTCTCTTTGTTTACAATGGTGCTATCCTCAGATAATAGCACCGTATGCTTTCGCCGAAAAGCCTATTTGAATTCTGACATGACTGGTTGACTGGATTCACAACCAGTGTAGCTTTAATTTGATATCTTTCATGTGTGATTTAATGAAAGTTAGATTTTTATAGTAACTTTCATAGTAATTAATTTTAATTTGGCGCTCTGCATTTTCCCAGGCTTTTTGCCAAGTGAGACAGTAGCGTCCCGTCTAAACTCAGATTTTTGGATATAAATATGAACTTTACCAAACAAAACATACATGTATTGTGACAAAACATACATGTATTGTGTAACATGAAGTCCTATGAGTGTCATCTGATGAAGATCATCAAAGGTTAGTGATTCATTTTATCTCTATTTCTGCTTTTTGTTACTGCTCTCTTTGGCTGGAAAAATGGCTGTCTTTTTCTGTGACTTGGCTCATACCTAACATAATCGTTTGGTGTGCTTTCGTCGTAAAACCTTTTTGAAATCGGACACTTTGGCTGGATTTACAACAAGTGTATCTTTAAAATGGTGTAAAATACTTGTATGTTTGAGGAATTTAAATGATGTGATTTCTGTTGTTTTGAATTTGGCGCCCTGCAGTTTCACTGGCTGTTGACGAAGTGGGACGCTACCGTCCCACATACCCTAGAGAAGTTAACTGACTTGCCTAGTTAAATAAAGGATAAATAAAGGTGTACATTTTTTTTAAATAATAAATAAAAAAATCCTGCCAAATCGGTGTCCATAAATACCGATTTCCGATTGGTATGAAAACTTGAAATCGGCCCTAATTAATTTGGCCATTCCGATTAATCGGTCGTCCTCTAGTACAGACACACACACACATTCTTACTGTACTTCCTGTCTATGGAATACTAATGGCCAGGGAGAGAGAGAAAGAGGGGACGAGAGAATGAGGTAGGGGGGACGAGAGAGAGAGAGAGACAAAGAGAGAGACAAAGAGAGAGACAGAGACAAAGAGAGAGAGAGAGACAAAGAGAGAGAGAGAGACAAAGAGAAAAAGAGAGAGAGAGAGAGCGCAGACTCGTACATTTCCTCAGCGAAAACAATGTACTGAGCAAATGTCAAATAGGCTTTTAGCAAATTACCGTACGACAGACCACATATTTACCCTGCATACCCTAACCACATATTTACCCTGCATACCCTAACCCCCTTGATAGCCACAATTGAGAGCCCAGTGTTCTCAACTTCTCTCTTTACATTTCATTACAGTACAACGGTTTGACTTGTCTGATCTTAGCTAGCTACATAGCCGTCTTTGTATCAAAGATAATTGTGTAGTTTAGAGTAATTATCGTAATTACCGAGGTTAGCTAGTCAGCTATTTTCATCCTAGTCAACACTGCTAGCTAGCCAGCAGCTAGCAGCTAGCCAACGTCTACCGTCTACCGAATAGCAGCACTGTTGGAGCGAGTGGTCGCATTTCGCTCCGCAGGTAGTATTACATTTCAGTACAGTACAACGGTTTGACTTGTCTGATCTTAGCTAGCTACATAGCCGTCTTTGTATCAAAGATAATTGTGTAGTTTAGAGTAATTATCGTAATTACCGAGGTTAGCTAGTCAGCTATTTTCGTCCTAGTCCTAGTCAACACTGCTAGCTAGCCAGCAGCTAGCAGCTAGCCAACGTCTACCGTCTACCGAATAGCAGCACTGTAGAAACTATTACATTAGTTTCTACATTACAACGGAACGACTTGATTAGTGTAGTGTTAGCTAGCTACATAGTTGTCGTTGCTGTCTTTGTATCCAAGGTAATTGTGTAGTTTAGAGTAATTATCGTAATTACCGAGGTTAGCTAGCCAGCTATTTTCGTCCTAACGTAGGCAACACTGCTAGCAAGCCAGCAGCTAGCCAACGTCTACCGTCTACCGAATTGCAGCACTGTAGAAACTATTACATTACAACGGAACGACTTGGTTAGTGTAGTGTTAGCTAGCTACATAGTTGTCTTTGCTGTCTTTGTATCCAAGATAATTGTGTAGTTTAGAGTAATTGTCAAGGTTACCTAGCCAGTTACCGAGGCTACCTAGCCAGCTACACTTTCAAACTAAGTCAACAACGCAGCCACTGCTAGCTAGCCTACTTCACCAGTCAGCAGTACTGTATCATTTTAGTCAATAAGATTTTTTGCAACGTAAGCTTAACTTTCTGAACATTCGAGACGTGTAGTCCACTTGTCATTCCAATCTCCTTTGCATTAGCGTAGCCTCTTCTGTAGCCTGTCAACTATGTGTCTGTCTATCCCTCTTCTCTCCTCTCTGCACAGACCATACAAACGCTTCACACCGCGTGGCCGCCGCCACTCTAACCTGGTGGTCCCAGCGCGCACGACCCACGTGGAGTTCCAGGTCTCCGGCAGCCTCTGGAACTGCCGATCTGCGGCCAACAAGGCAGAGTTCATCTCAGCCTATGCTTCCCTCCAGTCCCTCGACTTCTTGGCACTGACGGAAACATGGATTACCACAGATAACACTGCTACTCCTACTGCTCTCTCCTCGTCTGCCCACGTGTTCTCGCACACCCCGAGAGCTTCTGGTTAGCGGGGTGGTGGCACTGGGATCCTCATCTCTCCCAAGTGGACATTCTCTCTTTCTCCCCTGACCCATCTGTCTATCGCCTCCTTTGAATTCCATGCTGTCACAGTTACCAGCCCCTTCAAGCTTAACATCCTTATCATTTATCGCCCCCGAGGTTCCCTTGGAGAGTTCATCAATGAGCTTGACGCCTTGATAAGTTCCTTTCCTGAGGATGGCTCACCTCTCACAGTTCTGGGTGACTTTAACCTCCCCACGTCTACCTTTGACTCATTCCTCTCTGACTCCTTCTTTCCACTCCTCTCCTCTTTTGACCTCACCCTCTCACCTTCCCCCCCTACTCACAAGGCAGGCAATACGCTTGACCTCATCTTTACTAGATGCTGTTCTTCCACTAATCTCATTGCAACTCCCCTCCAAGTCTCCGACCACTACCTTGTATCCTTTTCCCTCTCGCTCTCATCCAACACTTCCCACACTGCCCCTACTCGGATGGTATCGCGCCGTCCCAACCTTCGCTCTCTCTCCCCCGCTACTCTCTCCTCTTCCATCCTATCATCTCTTCCCTCTGCTCAAACCTTCTCCAACCTATCTCCTGATTCTGCCTCCTCAACCCTCCTCTCCTCCCTTTCTGCATCCTTTAACTCTCTATGTCCCCTATCCTCCAGGCCGGCTCGGTCCTCCCCTCCTGCTCCGTGGCTCGACGACTCATTGCGAGCTCACAGAACAGGGCTCCGGGCAGCCGAGCGGAAATGGAGGAAAACTCGCCTCCCTGCGGACCTGGCATCCTTTCACTCCCTCCTCTCTACATTCTCCTCTTCTGTCTCTGCTGCTAAAGCCACTTTCTACCACTCTAAATTCCAAGCATCTGCCTCTAACCCTAGGAAGCTCTTTGCCACCTTCTCCTCCCTCCTGAATCCTCCTCCCCCTCCCCCCTCCTCCTCCCTCTCTGCGGATGACTTCGTCAACCATTTTGAAAAGAAGGTCGACGACATCCGATCCTCGTTTGCTAAGTCAAACGACACCGCTGGTTCTGCTCACACTGCCCTACCCTGTGCTTTGACCTCTTTCTCCCCTCTCTCTCCAGATTAAATCTCGCGTCTTGTGACGGCCGGCCGCCCAACAACCTGCCCGCTTGACCCTATCCCCTCCTCTCTTCTCCAGGCCATTTCCGGAGACCTTCTCCCTTACCTCACCTCGCTCATCAACTCATCCTTGACCGCTGGCTACGTCCCTTCCGCCTTCAAGAGAGCGAGAGTTGCACCCCTGCTGAAAAAACCTACACTCGATCCCTCCGATGTCAACAACTACAGACCAGTATCCCTTCTTTCTTTTCTCTCCAAAACTCTTGAACGTGCCGTCCTTGGCCAGCTCTCCTGCTATCTCTCTCAGAATGACCTTCTTGATCCAAATCAGTCAGGTTTCAAGACTAGTCATTCAACTGAGACTGCTCTTCTCTGTGTCACGGAGGCGCTCCGCACTGCTAAAGCTAACTCTCTCTCCTCTGCTCTCATCCTTCTAGACCTATCGGCTGCCTTTGATACAGTGAACCATCAGATCCTCCTCTCCACCCTCTCCGAGTTGGGCATCTCCGGCGCGGCCCACGCTTGGATTGCGTCCTACCTGACAGGTCGCTCCTACCAGGTGGCGTGGCGAGAATCTGTCTCCGCACCACGTGCTCTCACCACTGGTGTCCCCCAGGGCTCTGTTCTAGGCCCTCTCCTATTCTCGCTATACACCAAGTCACTTGGCTCTGTCATATCCTTACATGGTCTCTCCTATCATTGCAGACGACACACAATTAATCTTCTCCTTTCCCCCTTCTGATAACCAGGTGGCGAATCGCATCTCTGCATGTCTGGCAGACATATCAGTGTGGATGACGGATCACCACCTCAAGCTGAACCTCGGCAAGACGGAGCTGCTCTTCCTCCCGGGGAAGGACTGCCCGTTCCATGATCTCGCCATCACGGTTGACAACTCCATTGTGTCCTCCTCCCAGAGTGCTAAGAACCTTGGCGTGATCCTGGACAACACGCTGTCGTTCTCAACTAACATCAAGGCGGTGACCCGTTCCTGTAGGTTCATGCTCTACAACATTCGCAGAGTACGACCCTGCCTCACACAGGAAGCGGCGCAGGTCCTAATCCAGGCACTTGTCATCTCCCGTCTGGACTACTGCAACTCGCTGTTGGCTGGGCTCCCTGCCTGTGCCATTAAACCCCTACAACTCATCCAGAACGCCGCAGCCCGTCTGGTGTTCAACCTTCCCAAGTTCTCTCACGTCACCCCGCTCCTCCGCTCTCTCCACTGGCTTCCAGTTGAAGCTCGCATCCGCTACAAGACCATGGTGCTTGCCTATGGAGCTGTGAGGGGAACGGCACCTCCGTACCTTCAGGCTCTGATCAGGCCCTACACCCAAACAAGGGCACTGCGTTCATCCACCTCTGGCCTGCTCGCCTCCCTACCTCTGAGGAAGTACAGCTCCCGCTCAGCCCAGTCAAAACTGTTCGCTGCTCTGGCACCCCAATGGTGGAACAAACTCCCCCACGACGCCAGGTCAGCGGAGTCAATCACCACCTTCCGGAAACACCTGAAACACCACCTCTTTAAGGAATACCTAGGATAGGATAAAGTAATCCTTCTAACCCCCCCCCCCTTAAAAGAGTTAGATGCACTATTGTAAAGTGGTTGTTCCACTGGATATCATAAGGTGAATGCACCAACTTGTAAGTCGCTCTGGATAAGAGCGTCTGCTAAATGACTTAAATGTAAATGTAATTGACAAACAAACAAACCAAAACAAAGGCAAACTCTTCTCATGCTTTGTTGATAAAAAAAAAACATTTGACACAATTTGGCACAAGGGTCTGCTATACAAATTGATGGAAAGTGGTGTTGGGGGAAAAAGATACAACATT